>NC_092725.1:108252642-108466244 GCF_047496885.1 Scyliorhinus torazame
ATAGTGGGGAACAAAGAAAGGATAGGCCAACTAAATACATATTTTGGTTCTGTCTTCAAACGAGGACACAAATAATGTACCAGAAATGTTAAGAGCACAGGGTGTAGCACTGTTGCTTCACAGCGCCAGGGTCTCGGGTTCGACTCCCGGCTTGTGTCACTGTCTGTGCGGAGTCTGCACATTCTCCCCATGTCTGTGTGGGTTTCCTCCGGGTGCCCCGGTTTCCTCCTACAAGTCCCGAAAGACGTGCTGTTTGGTAATATGGGCATTCTGAATTCTCCCTCTGTACCCAAACAGCGCTGTAGTGTGGTGACTAGGGGATTTTCACAGTAACTTCATTGCAGTGTTAAGCCTACTTATAGTTTCATAGAATTTATAGTGCAGAAGGAGGCCATTCAGCCCATCGAGTCTGCACCGGCTCTTGGAAAGAGCACCCTACCCAAGTTCAACACCTCCACCCTATCCCCATAACCCAGTAACCCCACCCAACACTAAGGGCAATTTTGGACACTAAGGGCAATTTATCATGGCCAATCCACCTAACCTGCACATCTTTGGACTGTGGGAGGAAACCGGAGCACCCGGAGGAAACCCACGCACACACGGGGAGGATGTGCAGACTCCACACAGACAGTAACCCAAGCCGGAATCGAAGCTGGGACCCTGGAGCTGTGAAGCAATTGTGCTATCCACAATGCTACCGTGCTGCCCACTACTTGTGACAATAATAAAGATTATATAATGAGAGGGAGGAACAGAAGGAAATCAGTATTAATAGGGAAATTGATGGGACTGAAGGCCGATAAATCCCCAGGGCCTGATAATTTACATCCCAGAGTACGTAAAGAGGCCCTAGAAATAGTGGATGCATTGGTGGTCCTTTTTCAAGATTCTAAAGACTCTGGAACAGTTCTTTCAGATTGGAGGGGAGCTAATGAAATCCAACTATTTAATAAGGGAGGTAGAAAGAAAACAGGGAATTATTGGCCAGTCCGCCTGACGTCAGTAATGGGGCAAATGCTCAAGTTCATTATAAAGATTTAATAGCAGGGCATTTGGAAAACAATGGTAGGATCAAAAGGGAAATCATGCTTGACAAATCTGCTGGAACTCTCTGAGAAGATAACTAGTAGAGGTGATATGGGGAATCCAGTGGATGTGGTTTATTTGGATTTTCAGAAGTCTTTCGACAAAGTCCCACATAATAGATTAACTGTAATACTAACGCGCATGGGATTGGTGTCATGTATTGAGATGGATAGAAAACCAGTTGGCAGATGGAAACAAAGAGTAGGAACAAATGGGTCTTTTTCCAAATTGCAGGTTGTGTCTAGTGGGGTATCAGAGGTATCAGTGTTATTCACAATATATATTAATGATTTAGATGATGCAACTAAATGTAATATCTCCAAATTTGCAAATGACACAAAGCTGGGTAGGAAGATGAGTTGTGAGGAGGATGCAGAGATGCTTCAGTGCGATTTGGATAAGTTAAGTGGGCAAATGCATGGCAGATACAGTATAGTGCAGATAAATGAATTATCTACAATGATAGCAAAAACAGGTAGGCAGATTATTACCCGAATGGCTATAGATTGAGAGAGGGGAATGTGCATTGACACCTGGGTATTCTTGTACACCAGTCACTGAAAGTAAGCATGTAGGTGCAGCAGGCAGTAAAAAAGCAACTAATATGTTGGCCTCCATATCAAGAGGTTTTGAATACAGGAGCAGGGATATCTTACTGCAATTATTCAGAGCCTTGATGAGCCCGCAACTGGAACATTGCACGCAGTTTTGGTCTCCTTCACGCAGTTTTGGTCTCCTTATCTGACGAAGGATGTTCTTGCTATAGAGGGAGTGCAGCAAAGGTTTAGCAGACCGATTCCTGGTGTGGCAGAACTGACCTATGAAGATGATCGAGTTGGTTAAGATTATAATCGCTGGAATTTAAATGAATGAGGGGTGATCTCATAGAAACCTATAAAATACTAACAGAACTAGGCAAGGTAGATGCAGGAAGGACTCTCCCAATTGCAGGGGAGTCCAGAACCAGAGGATACAGTCTGGGGATACAGGGTTAAAATATTTAGGACTGAAATAAGGAAAAATTGCTTCACCCGGTGAGGCTGCGGAATTCGCTATCACAGAAAGTAGTTGAGGCCAAAACATTTTATGGTTTCAAGGTTAGGGGCTAAAAGGACCCAATTACAAGGGGGGGAACAAGTTACTGAGTTGGATGATCAGCCATGATCATAATGATGCAGCGATATGGTTGACTCTTAATTGCCCCTCCTCTGAATTGGCCCAGCAAGCCACTCAGTTCAAGGGCAATTAGGGATGGGCAACAAAAGCTGGTCCAGCCAGCGATGTCCACGTCCCATGAACGAATAAGAAAAAAGATTGGTGAGGCAGGCTCGAAGGGCTGAATGGCCTACTTCTGCTCCTAGTTTTTATGTCTCATGTTTCATTCCAAATGCATTACTTCACTGCTATCGCTATTCAATTCGCTACCAGGAATATCTATAAAAGATGTCTAGAGGATATGCTTGCCCAAAGCTTTATATTCAGGTCGTGAGCAAACTTTGAGCTTGTGCTCACCATGTTTCAAGCGCAAACCATATTCATATCCTACATAAACATACTGAGGAAAAGCACATTTAGTATTGGTCCATAGAGTACACGGTACTTTGAATCTTTCTCTAGTTCTAACATCACACATTTACCGTTTCCAGTCTGTTAATCAATTTAGCACTGATGCTGCTATATTTAAATTTTTACTGCAGCCCTAAGCAGTAATATCAAGCCTTCAGTACACCTTATTGGATGCCCTCTAAAATTAACATATGTATCAATTTATTCCTTTATCGATAGTCACTTAAAAAAAGGCATTCGCTTGTCAAACATGATTTGCCTTTAATAACTGTGCTGGGTGACCTTGACGCAATAATATCTAAACGTTCATTAACTTTATCTTGAGTAAACAAATTCTAACAGTTTGTCCACAAGCTGGCAAACACTTACACTAACTGTTGTTTTGTTATCTAATTTATCTTCCTCCCCCTTGCACTGTGTCAAAATCCTAGAACCACCTCCCTCACAGCACTGTTGGTGTACTACATCACATACACTGCAGGAGTTCAAGGCTGCAACTCAGCACCACTTTCGCACAGGAATTTAGGGTTGCGAATAAATGATGGTCTAGCCAGTGCTGTCCATATCCTATGAAAGAATATGTTTTATACATCAGGGGGACTGGCAATGTCAGGATCTCTTCTTTCAGCAGCCAGCAGTGTATACCCACGGCCCACTGACAAATCCAAATTATTTGTGAAATAATTTCTAATAATTGTTCGATAGCCTTCGTCAGTGCGCCTAAGTACATAATTTTACATTTGTAAAAACTAACAAGATTTCAACCCAATTAGCAACCAAGAAACGGGCTTATGGTTGAAAGGAGAGGACACGGTTGAGGTACTAAATAAGCAATTTGCATCTTTCTTTACCAAAGAAAAGAAAGATACCAAAGTCATCAGGAAATCGGAGGTAGCCAAAACAATAATCCAAGACAAAGATGTCACCTGGGCAAGTATGGATTTTTAAGCAAAGTCAGCACAGATTTGTTAATGGCAAACTGTGTTCCACTAACTGCATAGGAGATTTTTTTTAAATGTGTAATCAGGGAGGGGTGATAAGGGTAATGCAGTTGATGGGTTATACTTGGGGCTTAAGTGTCATATAGGCTAGTCAGCAAACTTGAAGCCCAAGGAATAAAAGGGACAGTAGCAACATGGACTCAAATTTGGCTGAATGACAGAAGTAGTGGCAAAAGATTCTTTTTAAGCCTGGAGGAAGATAAACAGTGGGGTTTCCCTGGGATCAGTACTGGATGACTGCTTTTCTTGATTTATATCAATGACTTAGACTTGGGTCTACATTTTACAGGACACAATTTCAAAAGGTGCAGATGACAAAACACTGGAAACATAGTGAGGAGGATGGTTTTCAAGGGGACATGTATAGTCTGGTGAAAGGACAGACATGTGGCAGGTGTAATTTAATGCAGAGAAGTGCAATAATACATTCTAGTGTAAGAATGAGGTGACACAATATAAACCAAAAAATACAATCCTAAGGGGGCGTAGAAACAAAGACACTTATGGGAATGTGCACAAATCATTGAAGGTGGCAGGCCAGGTTGGTAAGTCGTTAAAAAGACAAACGGAATCTTGAACTTCATAAATAGAGGCATCGAGAGCAAAAGGAAGTTATGACAAAACTTTTTATAAAATCTATTCAAATCTCATTGTATCAATTCTGCGACCATTTTAGAAAGGATATAAAGTCTTTAAGAGAGGATGCAGAATGAATTTCAGAAATGCAGAACTTCAGTTATATGGGTACGTTGGAGAAGCTGGAATATTTTACCTTACGGAAGATAAGATTGAGTGGAGATAAAGTTGCTCAAATTCAAGAGGGCTCCAGACAAGAGTAGATAACGAGAAACTGTTTCCACCCACTGGAATTTGGCTGTTGCATTTCCCTATATTCATTCTGAAATGCTTTGGATTAGAGGGTGTATAAGACACTCTAGACTTCTGTTAATTCAAGATTGCTTATTGGGAGATGGGGTGAATTTATGTGGATATTCTGCCACTCATCCCCTACGACTTCAATGGAAGGGTGCAGAAATCCTGGAAAAATACATGAATCTGACCTTTGTACGCACTAAATTCCCATTTTTGCTGTGTAATTTAGGTTGTTTATTACAAACTTATCAGGAGTACATTGTATCCAGGTGAAAGTTTGGTTTCTTTCCTTGCTCAGTGTTATTTACCCTACTGCGTTTCCCAAAACCAAATCAAGCAATGTTATAGAATGGAAGTCAGAGAAAATTATGTTCAAAGCAGAGACTCCGGTCAGACCAAACCATGAACACAGTCGGTTTCCAGTCACCTAAGTACATGGGAAATAATTAAACATTTCTCTCTACTGTTTCTGTACTCATTAGTTTCAAAGGAAGGTGACCTTTTAGAGGTATATAAAACAGTAACTGATATGGAGATGGAGCCAGAAAATTATTTCAATCTAAATTGCCAGGGCAAGAGTGGGCATGGATTCAAATTTGATAACAGCAAAATTCAGACTGGTATTAGGAGTGTCGTCCCACAGAGTGTGACCAATACATGGAACAGATAGAGCAGTGAAGATGGAACCCATAATTATTTCAAAAACAGCTGGATGTTGCAATGGAGTGCAGCAACATAGTTCTGAATAGATTCACTAAAATTCATCTTGTGTTCTAGTGAACCCAGAGCCCATGACCCACATATGGTGTTTATTCACAATTATTGAATTATTAGCAACTCAATAAGATCACCTGAGACAAAAATATTCAAAGAGACCAACTTGCCTTCAAGGTTCAAACGGCACTACACAGGGATATTACAAAATTAAATTTGACACTGAGCCACATTAAGAGATATTAGATAATCGAACTCGTGGTTAAAGGAGTAGATTTTAAGAATGTCTTTGAGGTTTGTGGATGGAATTCCAGAGCTTCGGCCTTGAGAGCTGAAGGCCCAATGATGGCGTAATTTTTTTTTTTAATGGTTCCTCCTGAGAGGCCCAGACACTCGGGTGGTTGTAGGGCTGGAGGATATTATTAAGGTAGGAGGGGAAAGGCCATGTAAGAATTTGAAAACAAGGATGAGAATTTTAAAATCAAGCTGTTTTTTACCCAGAGTAAATGGTTACAGGGCAGCATTGGGTAGGTGAACAGGACTTGGTGCAAATAAGGACATAGGCAGATGACCTCAGGTTTACTGAGAATCGTGAAGACTGCTGTATATAAGAAAAATCTTTCTTTCCTTACAACCTTGTTGCCATATCTAACCAAGATAAGCTTCAGAACACATTTTCATGCCATCACAAAGACTGCTTACCTCCATAACCTCACAAACTCCACACCTTCCTCAACTCAGCTACTGCTGAAACTCTCATCCGTATATTTGGTCCAGACATGACTATTCCAATCCACTCCTGGTTTGTCTTTCTACCTACCATCAACTTCAGGTCATCAAACATTCTGACATCAGTGTCTGCATCGCGCCAAGTCCTGTAGGTGCTCACTGGCCTACTTTAAAATTCATTTCAATATTCATTTAATGCATTTAAAATTTTCAACTTATTCTCAAATTCCTCGATGGCTTCAACCTACGATTTGTAATCTCCTCCATACCCAAAACCCTTCAATATTTGTGCTCTTTTAATTCCGATCTCAGAACATCCCCTGATTTTAATCATCCCACCATTGTCGATCATGTTTTGCTCTCTAACTCGCCTGTGAAATCCCTTTGTACATTTTATTCTATCAAAGCTGCTGTATAAATACAAATTGTTTTGTAAAAAAAATAATTTAGACTTGAATGGGAAAGCCCCAAATTTCTCTGACATGTTTAGTGGGCATCTATCAAGCTGGTCGGTGCAATTGAATGTTGAGTTGCTCAGCAAGATAATGAAGCTTCAGGACAACTCTGTCAGCAACTTCCTGATTTCCATGTTAAACTGCCCGTTTGTGATTGCTGTCTTAAATAATGGTGAATGCTAATAGCCTCACTGACATTTATACTACAAAATATGAACCACTGACTTACTTGGGGCTGATAGTGGGCTGCACAGCACACAAGCCTCAAATAAAGGCATGGTAGCCTTTAATGTCTTATCTTGGATACGAATAGGAAAGCACCTTGTGAATGTCAGGCAATTAAGTACAAGCAAGGAAAGAAAACAGCGAGCATTAGTCATCCTTGCACAACTAAGAACTGGCTATAAAGTAAGCATGGAAAAAGCCTCAGTGCTCTCTGTCCTCTCAGGGTCAGGTGCACAGGGAGATTGTAGAAATGGGGGAAAAAAGGAGAGCAAAAAAAAAAAGTATCAATGCAAAACATTCAATATGAGTGACGAATGTGATATAAAATAGTTACTTTAGAGATACTAGTTAATGTAATGTAGAAATAAGCCACTTTGATTTTTGCAGTTAGGGACAAAGGAATTTGGGACCGCATGGAAAAAGCAGGAAGAGGTGTGTCTATAAGAGTGAGGATGCATTGATAGGGGCCAGAGAAAGGGATTGGAAGTGAGCCAATCAGAATGGATTAAACAGGTCAGGAGGGACCTAGGCTGACCTATGTCCGTCGAGTATGTGAAACTTGATACCATTTGAACTGATTTTGCAGAGATTCCTTTGTCTGTTAGTTCAGTCGTTTTCTGGAGTGTAAGAGGCAGGACGTCCTGTTACATTCTGTAAGATGGTTAAGCTTGCAAGCTAAATAAATAACTTCTGTTTACGTGCGAATCCGTCTCAACTTTTATTGAGGCCAGACTGACAGAGAAAGAAAATAGGAGATCAACATTTGGTGCCGAAACCCGGGATTTCTCTGGGCGATCCTGTTCCAACTGCGAAATCAGAATTAGACTGATTATGAACAGGAGGACGGGAACAAAGGGCCCTCAATGTAGAAATGGAAAACGACCAGCATTGATTGTTCCCCTCTTCTTATCGTCTGATTAGTCTGGTCACTCGCGGTTGGCACAGAAAGACCGCCTCGACGAAATCACAGGTCAGTCTGGGGATTAGCACTTTAATTGATGGGATTTCATATTGTTGTTTCGGCTTGGGTTAGGGTTTTGGGCTGATGTGACTTTAAATAATAAAGGTTCAGTCTATTATTGGGGTTCAGAGGCTGATGTGACTTTAAATAATAAAGGTTCAGTCTATTATTGGGGTTCAGAGGCTGATGTGACTTTAAATAATAAAGGTTCAGTCTATTATCGGGGTTCAGAGGCTGATGTGACTTTAAATAATAAAGGTTCAGTCTATTATCGGGGTTCAGAGGCTGATGTGACTTTGAATAATAAAGGTTCAGTCTATTATCGGGGTTCAGAGGCTGATGTGACTTAAATAAATGGGGGTTCAGTCCAGTATAACTGTTTTTAAATCTGAAGATGGTTCAACTCTATGTGTGAGTGTTTTAAATATATAGTTGATTAAGCTAAAATTGTCTCCTTGGACTGTAAAGTTCCGAGGTCTAGTTGAGATTGTGAGGTTGAAGCAGAAGTCTCTCAAAGGGTTAACAGCAGCAGGCGGAGTTGAAAACAGACAGTGCTTCTCACTCAGGCCTTGAGATAACAGTCTGCAGTGTAATCGGATACCTTTCCTTTGAGTCAGTGAACACCAGCAAAGTTACGTTTTGAATTAATTAAAGGAAACCAGTGGGTTTCTCCACCTCTTTGATAAAAGTTATTATTTTCGAAAGCAATTGATTGAAATTGCCAGAATCTTAAATTTTACTTACTTGAAATAAGGTTTATCTCATTTTATCTGGAGATTAATAGAAACTTAAAGAAGATAATGGACACCATTTTAAAAAGTGTCAATTTGAAGATGATAATTGATTTTGCTAATACTTATGATAGTTGATTTTGCTAATAACAGTATGTATGTAACAGAAAAAAAAACTTGTTAAAAGAAAAAATTGTTAAGATAAAGAAATAATTAAGTTGTAAATGTTATACAAGTTTGTGTTAAGCAAATTGTAAATTTAGTTCTGAGTTGAGATCGGAGCTAAGCTTGCAAGTTGCAGTAATTCAATTTGAATTTTCAAACATTTTGAAGTTTTAAAAAAAAAAAAGAGAGCAAATAGAGAAAAGGACACAGATCTTGAATGCGTTGAATAGCACATTTCAGGGGCCCATGAATCTTTCTGTTATCTTAGACCTAAAACCTAGGAAGATTGGTGAGCCATAGGAATGTCTGGGGCGTTTTAATGAAATCTACCGGGGGCAGTCAGGCGATTTGCTGTATCAAAATGGTCAGAATTCCCCTCAATACTGTGCTATGTTAATGCATTGCCTACCACCTTCTGTGGTTACTGCTGTGAAATGTAATAACATGAATTGGACAGAGAACGACCCTTCCCAGATGGCAAGGGCAGTCAGATTTTACTGGAAGGAGGGTGTAGGCCAAGAAGGAGGCTCAGTTACAAAGGTTAAGACTGAGTATGTAATGAAAAAGGATGATCTGCGATCCCAACAAGCGGCAGAAATGGTAGTTTACCAGCAGGAGCTCCAATATAGTGACTTTGGGTGGGTGGATCAGCGACGAGGAGGATGAGACAACAGTGCTATATTTCTATCACCCCCCAGTGGTGGACGTTAGACATTGAACAGCCACTATCACTGCATCACGTTACCCTGGCCTATGACAGAACTGGACGAAACAGGGAGTTGGAGGACAAATACTGGCCATTACTTGAGACCGAATGGCCAGTCAAGGTTACAGCCACAGTCACGGGAAAAGAAGGTACAGCCGATTTTGTTACAATATCACCACATTTATGGCCACAGTCAGCTTCGGTAAGCCCTCATATTACACGTCAGGTCCATGACCAGTACCATGCCAGGGATATGGGGCGAATGGTCAGCATCTTACCGCAGCTCGTCAGAATAGGTATGAGATATACCTTTTGAACAATCTACGTCTGACATTTAAATACTGTACCACTATCAATCCAGCCTGTTTTCTTAGTGGTCCCCCTGTCCATGAAGACGCACCTGGCCACGACTGTTTAGCCTTGATTCAGGAAACTACCACAATAAGGGGCGATTTGAGTGACATTTCGTCAGAACAACCTGACATGATTATGTGTGGTCAAATATCCCACCGGGGTTTAGTTAATGACCTACTGCAGGCCCTCCTTCTGCCAGCGCAGATTTCCGTTATTAAATGTGCTGCCCACACGAATGGTACAACCCCAGTTGACGTTGGTAATGAACGAGCAGATTGTGCAGCGCGCACAGCCGCACAAATTCAGCAAGTGATGGTGCCTAAAATGTTAAGTCAGACTAAACGATCTACTATGAATGTGTCTGCTTCTGACAAGCCAATGCCAACCATCCAAGACGTCATAAGGTTACAGGAGGACGCTCCTGAGAGTGATAAACAAATGTGGAAACGGTTAGGTTGTACATATGATTCTGTTTCCTCTTTATGGACCACGCCTGCACATCAGACTTGTATGTCTGATGTGCTGGCTTTATGGGTCATCGAATGTGTACACTTTGCAACTCATTGTGGGGCTCGGGGGACTAGTGATTTGTTGCTGGACACTTGGTGGCACCCTAAAATGCAGGGGTTGGCCCAAAGTATCAGTAATCGGTGTTTGATTTGTCAGCAATATAACACCGGAAAAGGTATCCCTTGTGGGAAGGGGCAAACCCCGTTGCCCAGTGGTCCCTTTGAGACGCTCCAAATGGATTACATTGAGTTGGAAAGGTGTCAATGTTATAAATATGTTTTGGTCATTGTGGATGTGTTCAGCAGATGGGTTGAGGCGTATCCGACTATCTATAGTAAAGCTGCTACTGTGGTTAAAGTCTTGATGAGGGAAATCATTCCCCGGTACGGTATACCAGCTCAGTTAAGTTCTGATAATGGGCCTCATTTTATTGGACAAATTAACAAGGAGTTTTGCTCCCAGTTGGGCATACGCCAGCAGTTACACTGTGCTTACAGACCACAGGCAGCCGGGGTGGTTGAAAGACACAATCAGACCCTCAAAACTAAATTGGCTAAATTAAGAGCAGACACGGGACTGACATGGCTTAAGTTGCTCCCCGTTGCCCTCTTCCAGCTGCGGGTTACACCTGCGGGACCAGCCCGGCTCTCTCCCGCCGAGATTCTCTATGGCAGGCCTCTTAGAACTCCTTGGAGCCTGCAGGTTCCCAGACGGGTTCAGTTTCATCAGATGACTGAGGAAATGACCACCTATGTTCTGGCCCTTACGCAAGTGCTCAAGGAACTCCATGGCCAGGTCCGCGCGGCTCACCAGCCATTGCGCCCAGTACCTAGCTCACTTTCAGTCCAGCCCGGTAGTTATGTAATGGTCAAAAATTGGACTAGGAAGGGGTCGGAGCCGCGATGGGACGGGCCCTTCCAAGTTCTCCTTGCCACCCCCACAGCAGTTAAAGTGGAGGGGCGAAGTGCTTGGGTCCACCTACATCACTGTAAATTGAGCCCATCTCCACTACTGTAAAAGGTCGGATACTAACCTGCCTCCCTTCTCCAGTGCTATTTTACAGGTGTGGAGCATGATGGAGTGGCTACGCATCGTCTGTCTGATATTTGGCCTCACTTCGCTTGGCGTGTTATTGGCGATGGACATGGAAAAGGGGAATATTATGTATCTGTGTAGCCCCAACCAATCTACAAGGATACATCACCTATGCACAGGTGATGTTCTTCACTGCCCCCATATACGAGGACATGGTATCGACTCATGGAAGGTCATCAAAGTTAAGGAGAATGCGGGAGTCATGAAGCAGCTGCACCGGTCCCGGCGATGGGAAGGGAACATTATATGGACATTGCCTTGTTTTTGGAATACATGTAAATTTGATTTTGGATGTGTTAAAAGTGGTACAATAAAGGTAACATCAAGCTGTCAGAAGAGTGTAGGAAGAGACCATGAGAAAGAGAAAGGGACTAGAGAGAGGACGGGGCGTGTGAGAAGGGAAGTACAGCTGGAACGTAGGTTACCGGGAGATGCACTTAAGTTAATTAAAGGCCAAACTGAGGAAAACCCGGGTAGTATGAATCTCTTCTACCAGATTTACCACCGTCTGTATGGCCAGGGACGGGTTGTCTGATACCCAAACCCCGCAGCGGTGTCTAGGTTATTTTCTGTTTCACCGCTTTGGGGCACTCCCCAAACGGTGGTTCATTGTCAGCGTTCCGAGCCATTGCCCGAGCAAGTCACTCTTCCTTACGATCCGGATTCAGCACCACCGGCTATTTGCCTTCCCCTCCCTCGGGATAATTCCCATTCACAGTACGATAGGCTGCGACGGTGGAGGGCGTACATACCTAGCCACTTCACTCCCAATAGGGATTCCCGGTCGTACGAGAATTGCTTCAGCAGTGAAGGATATGGCTGTTTGCTGGTAGAGGTGGACACAAATATAACATGTCTGTTTCCCACCTGTACGGACAGGAGGTGCCATATCACCCAGGCGTCTGGCCAATGCGTTTGTTATAGCACCACTTGCGTTCCATTGAACGCTGGCCTCCAGCTCCTTTGTGGCTGGGCGAATGTCTCTCATATCACTGTCGGGAATAGGGCTTTCCGCATTGCTGGGCGGCCCGAATGGGCATTTCAAAATTGGATAAACTGGGCTACTGGGAGGTCCTTACGCAACCGATATACTGATTGTGATGCTAGTCTCCACACGGAACAAGGATACTACTTTTTATTTAATGGTACGGTGACCAACGTTTTGTCACCCCCATTTCCCCGCCGAATTGCTATAGGGACTCTAGTCCCTACCACAGTCCCCTGCCCTTCGGCGTGGAACCTGCATAATCAGTTAGCACGCCGGGCAGTCTCTGCTGAATTTTGCGAGAACTGGAAAAAACCTCAGGTTCTTGCACCCAACCGGGGCCACTCAGCCGGGTGGGGCATTCTGAGCGTATTGACACTGGGCGGTGTGGGGGGTTCCTTGGCTGTTAGTGATCGGAATTATTTTATTTGCGGCCTTACCCTTTTGGGAAATGAAACCTTGGGAGCCCTCGGGGCAATAACTAAGGAGTTGTCTCAGCTACGGTTGTTTGCAATGCAGAACCGGTATGCTCTTGACTATCTTCTGGCCCGTGAGGGTGGGGTATGCGCCATAGTACAGGGCAAGTGTATTATGGGGATTCAGGACTTGACTGCTAACATTACTAAATTTATGGATCGCATACGGGATCACTTGGACGGGATGCAGGATCCTGGCTCTTGGGGTAACTGGGGATTTGGAGGATGGAAGGACTGGTTGATAAATATGGCCATGTATCTAGTGGTAGCTATCGGCTGCATCTTTGTGGGCCTGGCCATCCTTAAATGTGTGATGGGTAGAATGCTGGGTGCACTGGATCAGATCACCGCCCCAATCACCGAGAAAAAAATTTAACTGTTAAAATCCATGAGGGTGAAGCAGATGAAGGGGGGCTAAGACAGGAATTGGAAATGCAGCGACGAATCTTTTTAGATGAGGAACCGTAGCTATAGATTGGATAGTTCGGTTATCATGGAATGATAAAAGGAGGGAATGACGAATGTGATATAAAATAGTTACTTTAGAGATACTAGTTAATGTAATGTAGAAATAAGCCACTTTGATTTTTGCAGTTAGGGACAAAGGAATTTGGGACCGCATGGAAAAAGCAGGAAGAGGTGTGTCTATAAGAGTGAGGATGCATTGATAGGGGCCAGAGAAAGGGATTGGAAGTGAGCCAATCAGAATGGATTAAACAGGTCAGGAGGGACCTAGGCTGACCTATGTCCGTCGAGTATGTGAAACTTGATACCATTTGAACTGATTTTGCAGAGATTCCTTTGTCTGTTAGTTCAGTCGTTTTCTGGAGTGTAAGAGGCAGGACGTCCTGTTACATTCTGTAAGATGGTTAAGCTTGCAAGCTAAATAAATAACTTCTGTTTACGTGCGAATCCGTCTCAACTTTTATTGAGGCCAGACTGACAGAGAAAGAAAATAGGAGATCAACATGAGAATGAATCATTTATAATTTTAATTTATGGTCAGGCAGCATGCGCTGGTATTATGCCTACTAAAATGTAGATGGATTCAATTTGCAATCAATATTACAATAGCATTGGTTCAATTTCTCCAACGGTCCGAGTTTCTCTTTACGCAATAAGAATTTATTGCCAAATTCACTTTCCTTTCCCATCAAATTTGCATAAAAAGCAAATACAGAACACAAGAGTTATGTACAGTTCACAGCACAATATCAGTTAAAAAAAACTGATTCGTTGACTTCCGGTGGCGACATGGAGTGAGTGGCTCCCGCTCGAGGTGAATTTTTCCAATCCTTCCCCACCCGAATTGTGTGGTGTTGATGGCAAGAGGTGCGTGAGTACTGGGGGAATGTAATACTCCTCTGGTGGAACTGGCTTATGGCTCATCGAATGAGAAAGAGGCAGCAGCGTGAGTGTAATAGTGGTGCGACACAGTAAAAGATGGCAGAGAGTAGGGGGCAGCGCTGCCCGCCCAGTGGTCTACGGAGCAGCTGGTGGAATTCCTCAACAGCAAGTTCCAGCAGCAAAGAGGAAGGAGGCCGTAGAGGACCTGGCTAAGTTGGTGGAGCCACTTAGGACAGCGATTGAGTGCGCGGAGCAGAGGCGATCCAAAAGATGGAGGAGTCAGTGGGGGAGCACAAGGACCGGTTGACCTCGCTGGAGGCAAAGATGGGGGTGGTGACGAGTAGTCAGAAAAGACTCAGGGAGAAGTTGGAGGATCTTGAGAACCGCTCCAGAAGGCAAAAGCTCCAGATCGTGGGGATGCCGAGGGGCATAGAAGGAGTGCAGGCTGCAGAGTACATGGAGAACATGCTGGAGAAGCTGATTGGGGGGGTGGGGGGTCTTTGGCCATCCTCTCGAGGTGGACCGAGCACACAGGCTGCTGAGGAGAAGGCCACAGGTGGGGAAGCCACTGAGGGCAATGGTGGTGAGGCTGCATCGTTTTCTCGGTAAGGAGATGGTCAGGTGGGCGAGGCAGGCAAAGGAGGGCACATGAGAGGAGAACAAGCAGGAAGGGGGGCAGGGAGCCCCCTTCACCTCGATTCATTGTACATCCCCACAAGCAAGGGCCCCAGCTCCGCACCAAACGTCTTAGAGAACTTGGCTGGGAACCCATCTGACCCAGGGCCTTCCCCGCCTGAATTGAGCCCACGCAGTCCATCCCTCCCTCAGCCCAATCGGGGCCCCCAGATTTGCTCCCTCTCCTCCTCTTCCCGTGGGAACTCCAGCCCATCCAAGAACCGCCTCGTGCCTTCCTCGCCAGGCGGCGGCTCAGACTCATACAGCCTTTTGTAAAAGACCTCCAACACCCCATTCACCCCTTCTGGATTCAAATCTCCCTCAGTTTCCCCTCCCTCAAATCTGCCTGCTTCCTCAGTTGGTGCACAACATCTGTTGGCTTTCCCCCCACATACTCATACACTGCCCCTCTGGCCCTCCACAACTGCACTACTACCTTCACCGTGGAGACCAGCCCAAACTCAATCTGGACCCTCTACCTCTCCTTGGAGGTAATTCCGATCTCAGAACATCCCCTGATTTTAATCATCCCACCATTGGCGATCATGCTTTCAGCTGCAAAACCCTAAGCTCCAGAACGTCCTCCTTAAAAGTTTTTCCTCCTTTAAGATGGTCCATTCAATCCATCTCTTTAACCGTTTGAACATCTGCTTCAATGTTTCCTAGGCCTTGAAATAACTCATGTCCAACCTCAAAATCTCATCCACCAGTCTTGCCATCTCTGCTCGTTTGTCCTTTTCCTTATGTGCCCGATTTGAAATGAACTCCCTGCTAAGCACTGCTTTGAGCGCCTGCCATGGTGTGGCGGCTGTAGCCTCCCCCCATTTCGTTAAGATCCACATATTGCCAGATGGTAGCCCTCACCCGTTCGCACCTCATCTGCTAACAACTCCACATCCAACCCCAACCCCCCCCACACGGAAATCCACCCAGTGCAGCTCTTGATCTGAAACCACGATTGCAGAGTACAGGTAAGGCTGATGAACATAAGTATTGATCAGCACATGGAATTCTGACAATATTGCAATCACAGAAACTTGGTTCAATTAAGTTTCAGGTGTGATAGAGGGGGGGGGTAGAAGAGGAGGAATTGCATTATTGATGAGTGAGCACATCACGGCAGGACTCAGGAATGACATCTTAGTAGGTTCCAGGGCAGCACGGTGGTTCAGTCGGTTCGCCCTGCTGCCTCACGGCGCCGTGGTCCCAGGTTCGGTCCCAGCTCTGGATCACTGTCTGTGTGGAGTTTCCACATTCTCCCCGTGTCTGCGTGGGTTTCGCCCTCATAACCCTAAGATGTGCAGGCTAGGTGGATTGGCCACGCTAAATTGTCCCTTAATTAGAAAAAATGAATTGCGTACTCTAAAAAAATCTTAGTAGGTTCCTCAAATTAAGCCACATGGGTAGAATTTAGGAATAAAAAGAGGGCGATCACATTGGTGGAAGTGTACTATAGGCCCCCAAACAGTCAGGGAGAGATAGAAGGGCAGATATGTAGGAAAATCTCTGACAATTGTAAGAAAAATTGGGTAATAGCAGGGGATTTCAACTTCCCCAATGTTAACTAGGATAGTCAAAGTGTGAAATACTGAGAGGGGCAGAATTCTAAAAATGCATCCAGGAGAGCTTTTTATGTCAATACGTAAAGTCCTACAAAGGAGGGGGTGGTGCTGGATCTAGTTTTAGAGAATGAAGCTGGGCAAGTGGATGAAGTTGTGGGGGGGGGGGGCACTTCAGAAACAGTGGCCAGACCAGAATTCAGTAGAATGTAAGGTAGTTATGGAAAGGGACAACAATAGACCAGAAATTAAGGTTCTTAATTGGGGGAGGGTCAATTTTAATTCAAAAAAAGACAGGATCTGTCAAAAGTTAACTGAGGGCAGCTACTTGTAGGAAAATCTACATAAGAGCAGTGGGATTCATTCAAAAAGGAAACAGACAGGCCAAAATGTTCCCATGATAGTGACGGGTGGGATAAATAAGTCCAGAAAACGCTGGATGTCAAGGGATATCCAGGGTTTGATAAGGGGGGAAAAAAGGAAGTTTATGGCAGATACCGAGGACTCAAAACAGAGGACGCCCTAGGAGTATAGAAAGTACAGGGGATTAATTGAGAAAGAAATTAGGAAAGCGAAGAGGGGGCATGAAAAAGCATTGGCAGGTAAAATAGAGGAAAATCCCTAAGGATATTACGGACAGGAGGTTGACCAGGGTAAGAGTAGGGTCCATTAAGAACCAATGTGGTAATGTGTGTCGGAAAATATCTGTGAAATTTTAAATGAGTACTTTGCATCTGTGTTCACTGCGGAGAAGGATGATGTAGGCATAGAAATCAGGGAGGTGCCTTCTGATTTACTTGGACAACTTAACATTGAGAGGGAGGAGGTATTAAGTTTCAACAAGCTTAAAAGTGGATAAATCCCCAGGGCCAGATAAGATGTTGCTGTGAGAGGCAAAGGACGAGGTTTCAGCAGTTCTGACAAAGTTTTCAAATCTTCTCTGGCACGGGAGAGGTGCCAGAGAACTGGAAAACAGTTAATGCAGTGCCGTTATTCAAGAAGTGAGTGAAGTAGGGACGAACCAGGAAATTACAGGCCAGAGTCCAACTTTAGGGAAACTAACTACTGGAAAAAATTCTGAGTGGAAGAATTCATCTCCACTTGGAGAGGCAAGGATTAATCAAGGATAGTCAGCATGGTTTTGTTAAGGGGAGATAATGCTTTGCAAATCTGATTGAATTTTTTGAGGTGACTAGGTGTGTAAATGAAGGTAGAGCAGTTGATGCAGTCTACATTTACTTTAGTAAGGCTTTTAATAAGGTCCCATGTGCGAGGCTGATGAAAAAGCGAAGAGTCAATGGGATCCAGGGCAATTTAGCAAACCGGAACCAAAGCTGGCTTAGTGGTAGGATTGATGTGGAGATGCCTGCATTGGACTGGGGTGAGCACAGTAAGAAGTCTTACAACACCAGGTTAAAGTCCAACAGGTTTGTTTCAAACCACTAGCTTTCGGAGCACTGCTCCTTCCTCAGGTGCATGGTTGGAGGCAGAGGGTGATGATTGAAGGTTGTTTTTGTGTCCAGTGGTGTTCCACAGGTATCGGGTGCTTATTGTTTATAGTGTACATTAATGATTTGCATGTGAATGTAGGAGGTATGATAAGTAAGCTGGCAATTGACACAAAACTTGGTGGTGTGGTAAACATTGAGGAGCAAGGCCTTAGATTATGGGACAATATAGACTGGCTGGATAGCTGGGCAGAAGAGTGGCAAATGGAATTTAACCATGAAAGGTGTGAGGTAATGCATTTTGGGAGGACTAACAAGGCAAGGGAATATATAATGAATGACTGGACCCTAGGAAAGAGTGCAGAGGCTCAAAGGGACATTAGTGTGTCGGTTCACAGATCTCTAAAGACAGCAGGACAAGTAGATAAGATGGTTAAGGTGGCCTATGGGGTTCTTGCCTTTATTAACCGAGGCGCTGAATACAAGAGCAGGGAGGTTATGCTGAAGCTGTATAAAACGCTGATTAGACCCTAGCTGGAGTACTGTGTGCAGTTTGGTCACCACACTATAGAAAGCAAGTAATTGCAATGGAGAGGTTGCAGAGGATGCTGCATGGGCTGGATCATTTCAGCTATTAAGAGAGACTGGATAGGCTGGGGTTGTTTCCCCTGGAGCAGAGAAGGCTGAGGGGGGTGCCTGATTGGGGTGTATAAAATTGAGGACCATAGATAGGGTGGATAGGAAGGTACTTTTTCCTCTTAGTGAAGGGGTCAATAACCAGAGGCCTAGATTTAAGATAAGGGGCAGGAGGCTTACTGGGGATATGAGGAATTATTTTTCACCCCAACGGTGATTAGAATCTGGAACTCACTGCCTGAAAGAGTGGTAGAGGTGGAAACCCTCACATCTTTTCGGTAGTATTTAGATGAGCACCTGAAATGCCATTGCATACAAGGCTGTGCTTGTACCAAGTGCTGGAAAATGAGATTAGAATAGTGAAGTACCTGGTGGTTAGCACGGGTGCGATGGGCCAAAGGGCCTCTTTCCGTGCTGTAAAACTCTGACTCTATGACAACCGCAGATACATGGAGTTAGGCCACAATTCATGATCTCACTAAATGGAAAGAGGGTCTTGGCTGGCCTGATAATTTGGGGAATTATAATAGTTAATTGTCTTTCCCACTCTCTGGTACTTTTCTCATATCCTCTTCTGAAAGAGCACTAACAAAAACAAAATCACTTCAATTCACATGTTTACCTGAAAGTCATACATAGATGAATAAACTGGCTGTCAAGGAAAATTGAAAAGCAAAAACATATTGTGACACATGAAAAATCAATGAAGATTTTACTTATAAACAATGTTGGCTGAGTGAATGGGTTCCCTCTCGAGCTTAAGCCTAAACTCAGAGCAGTTACATCATAAGTCACAAACAATGCAAAATGGCATATCAGACCTCATTGTTCCACTTTCTGCATTTCTAGTCATATTGAATCGAAAAACCCCTATACTACACACAGCTTTCCACATCACAAATTATGCTAAACTGACCGTCAAATGCTTGTCAATATTCAAGTATTTGACAATAAGACAACCATTTATAATGCAATGTTTAATCACATTAGTGTATATAACCAAAATGCTGCAGAGAAAGTCATAATACCTTAAAGTTTGGAATCTTTAGCAATATAATAAACTTGTTATCCTGTCAATTATGTTTCAGGTGTCACTCTGAATAACTTACATTCATGGAGGGGTGTAGGAGACCTAATCCTCAAAGAAAAACTTGACAACGTTATCACACCTCCCAAATACCTCCCTCAAAGGTGTCTCAGATTGATGAATTACTAAGTGTTAATGAAAGTGAACTCTGGAATTTAAAACTGGTCTCGGTAACGATCATGACACCTCATCATGAAATCATAAAAACACATAAGAAATGTCTCATTCTGGAAATATGGTGTTTTATAGGTCTAATTGTTAAATTGATAAAATTTGAAAATTCTAATAGAAATATTTAAAATGATGTAAAAATGAAATCATAAAAAACGGCCGGTACAGTGGCTAGCACTGCTGCTTCACAGCTCCAGGGACCCAGGTCTGATTCTGGCCTCGGGTGACTGTCTGTGTGGGTTTCCTCCGGGTGCTCCGGTTTCCTTCCACAGTCCAAAGATGTGCTGGTTAGGTGGATTGGCCGTGATAAATTGCCCCTTGGTGTCAACAGGTTTGGTGGGCTTAATGGGTTACCGGGATAGGATGGAGGCGCGGGATTAACTTGGGTGCTCTTTCCAAGGGCCCATGACGACTCGATGGGCCGATGGCCTCCTGCTGCACTGTAAACTCTATGAAACCTAGCTGGCTCACCAAAGCCATGTCTGTTGTCCTTAACCTGTTCTGGTCAACATGTGACTCCGGGCCCCACAACAATGTGGCTAGCTCTGAACTACCTTAGGCAACTCAGTTCAAGGGAAATTAGGAATGGGCAATAAATGCTGGCCATGCCAGTGATGCCTATATAGAATTCCTACAGTGCAGAAGGAAGCCATCTGCATCAGGTCTGCATAGACCCAAGGGCCACTCCTATGCCCTATGCCGTAACCACATGCATTGATGATGCCAATCCACCTAACGTGCACATCTTCGGACACTTAAGGGCAGTTGATCATGTCCAATCCACCTAACCTCTAAATCTTTGGACCACGCGGAGGAAACCCACGCAGACATGGGGAGAACGTGCAGGCCCCACACAGTCACCCAAGGCCAGAATCAAACACAGGTCCCTGGTGCTGTAAGGCAACAGTGCTAACCACTGTACTACCATGTCCAATGAAAGAAAGGGCAGCATGGTAGCATAGTGGTTAGCACTGTGGCTTCACTTCGCCAGGGTCACCGGTTCGATTCCCCACTAGGTCACTGTCAGTGCGGAGTCTGCACGTTCTCCCTGTGTCAGTTTCCTCTGGGTGCTCCGGTTTCCTCCCACAGTCCAAAGATGTGCAGGTTAGGTGGACTGGTCATGCTAAATTCCCTTAAGTGTTCAAAAAGGTTAGGAGGGGTTATTGGGTTAGGAGGATAGGGTGGAAGTGAGGGCTTAAGTGGGTTGGTGCAGACTTGATGGGCCGAATGGCCTTCTTCTGCACTGTATGTTCTATGCTCTAATATAAATAAATGACCAGTCAATACCCCTTTTGTACTGCTGAATGAGAAGGGACTGTTGGTTAGGACATCAGATAATTCTTCAAATAACACCATGGTATATTGTAACATACATCTGAATCAGACCAAGTAAACAGGGCCTCAATTTAACATTAGATTCAATCCCACCTTCAAAGATGATCACTTTCGCCATTACTGTGAGGAAATATCAGCCTCTGCCAGGAGCAGAGTTTGAACACCAGAACTTCAGACTCAGATGCAAGAGTGCTACCAATTAAGCCTAGCCAACCCGAGGGAACAGTCGCATAATAATGATGTTACTCGACTACTAATCCAAAGGCCTAGGCTAATGATGACTGAATGAGTAAAGAAAGGCAACAGCCACAAAGTTACTGTGAAACCAGGTTTTCCACTGATAATTTTGTATACATCAAATATATATTTTGCTTATGTAACCTGAAAATAATGGCAATTGAAGGCAATGAAAACAAGATCAGATACGTATAAATTCATGGCATCATGTCATATAGTATAGTGTGTTTATTGGTGGCACAAATTCTGTCATGGCAACATTTGCTCTGCTATGGCTGATTTTCTGCATTCAACTAATCCTTCAGAGCTGAATTCCAAGACATAATCTTGGACACTCATGACACAAGACCACTAAAACCAAATCCCTTTGGCAACATCTGAACAGCTAGACAACACAGCCAAGATATGAAAAGGATAGACTGGTGTTAGGTAGCTATACAATAAATATTTCCAAACTGAGGCTGTGTGGATTACCTAAAAGTAACAAAAATCACAAGCTTGCTAGAATCAAACACAGGTACAAATGTCAAGCATTAGGTGGCCATGACACACTCTTGAAAGACTATTGGTTTCAGTAAGGAATAGAATTCTTATGGAAAATAATTTTATTTCTCTAAAGTCCATCATAAATTAATATATTTACAATTAGATACAAGATTTGACTAGATTCTCAAAACTTCACTGATCTACCTGCATCATCCAAACTCCCAACATTGAACTGTAGTCTCAGTGCTGTCTTTTACTGTATATACATTTGATATGTTTAAAAATTCAAACCAGTTTTCCGGGTGCGGCGATGACCAGCTGAGTCGCACGTTTCGGCAGCTCCCTGTGAAACGGACTTTTGGGCTCTTGATAGGAGCCCCAACGGCAATTTTAACGGCTGAAAACACCGTGCGGTAAACCAGAAGGGTGTTCCCCCTGGACACGGATGGAAAAAGGAGAGGAAAGTGGCCGGATTGCAGCGGATCCTTTGGAACAACGGCAAGGAAGGCAAGCAGAAACCAAGATGGCGTCGGAAGGTGGCAGTTTCATATGGGGCCCTGAACAACAAGAGTTTTTGAAACGCTGCGTGGAGGAGATAAAAAAGGAAATGAAGAAAGAGTTGTTGGCCCCGATATTACAGGCGATTGAAGGGCTGAAAGAGGAACAAAAGACCCAGGAGCAGGAGCTTCGGGTCGTGAAGGCGAAAGCAGCTGAGAATGAAAACGATATACAGGGCCTGGTGGTGAAGTCGGAGATACAGGAGGCACACCAGAAACGATCTGTGGAGAGGTTGGAGGCACTGGAAAATAACGCAAGGAGGAACAACTTGAGGATTCTTGGCCTTCCTGAAGGTGTGGAGGGGGCGGACGTCGGGGCATATGTGAGCACGATGCTGCACTCGTTAATGGGAGTGGAGGCCCCGACGGGTCCGTTGGAGGTGGAGGGAGCATACCGAGTTATGGTGCGAGGACCGAGAGCAGGAGAAGCTCCCAGAGCCATAGTGGTGAGATTTCTCCGTTTTAAGGATAGAGAAATGGTCCTTAGATGGGCGAAGAAAACTCGGTGTAGTAAATGGGAGAACGCGGTGATCCGCGTCTATCAAGATTGGAGTGCGGGGGTGGCGAGAAGGAGGGCGAGCTTTAATCGGGCCAAAGCGGTACTTCACAAAAAAAAGATAAAGTTTGGAATGCTGCAACCGGCAAGACTGTGGGTCACACATCAAGGGAGGCACCACTACTTTGAGACGGCGGATGAAGCGTGGACTTTTATTGTAGAAGAAAAATTGGAATGATTGGACTACGAAAATGAACGTTTGGACAAAGTGGTGGGACGAGTGGGGGGGGGGGGGGGGGGGCGAAGAGGGATTGTATTGTATGATTAATCCTGCGGTATGGTAACTTTTCTTTCTCCCACAGGTGGTGATGGGGGGAGGTGGGGAGGGAGAGGAGATGGGGCGTTGGCCATGGGAGGCGGGGCCGAGGGAGAGGCGCGGGCTTGGTTCCCGCGCTATGATAATTATGGCGGGAATAGAGAAGCAGGAAGGAGGGGGCACCGCACGGGGCGAGCCGTGATCACGGGGGGAAGCCGAGGTCAGCCAGAGTTTGCTGACTTCTGGGAGCAACATGGGGGGAGTAATTACGCTAGCGGGGGGTCTAGCGGGGGGGGGGGAGGGGGGAATTACTGGGTTGCTGCTGCTGGGGAAAGGGGGGAGTGGGTGCGGGAAAGGATGGGCGGGGGGGCACCGTCTGGGAGAAATACAGCCGCGTGGGAACTGGGCGAGAAGCTGGAAAAAGATGATGGCTAACCGGCAAGGGGGGGGGGGGGGGGGAAGCCCCCCAACTCGGCTGATCACGTGGAACGTGAGGGGGCTTAACGGGCCGATAAAGAGGGCACGAGTACTCGCACACCTTAAGAAACTTAAAGCAGATGTGGTCATGTTACAGGAAACGCACCTGAAACTGATAGATCAGGTTAGGTTGCGCAAAGGATGGGTAGGGCAGGTGTTCCATTCGGGGCTGGATGCGAAAAACAGGGGGGTGGCTATATTAGTGGGGAAGCGGGTAATGTTCGAGGCAAAGACTATAGTGGCGGATAACGGGGGCAGATACGTGATGGTGAGTGGCAAATTACAGGGAGAGATGGTGGTGTTGGTAAACGTGTATGCCCCGAATTGGGACGATGCCAATTTTATGAGGCGAATGCTAGGACGCATCCCAGACCTAGAGACCGGAAAGCTGATAATGGGGGGAGACTTTAACACGGTGTTGGAACCAAGGCTGGATAGGTCGAAGTCCAGGACTGGTAGGAGGCCGGCAGCAGCCAAGGTGCTTAAGGATTTTATGGAGCAGATGGGAGGGGTGGACCCGTGGAGATTCAGTAGACCTAGGAGTAAGGAGTTCTCGTTTTTCTCCTATGTCCATAAAGTCTATTCACGCATAGACTTTTTTGTGTTGGGTAGGGCATTGATCCCGAGGGTGAGGGGAACGGAATATACGGCTATAGCCATTTCGGATCATGCCCCACACTGGGTAGACTTGGAGATAGGGGAGGAAACAAGAGGGCGTCCACCCTGGAGAATGGATATGGGACTAATGGCGGATGAGGGGGTGTGCTTAAGGGTGAGGGGATGCATTGAAAAGTACTTGGAACTCAATGACAATGGGGAGGTTCAGGTGGGAGTGGTCTGGGAGGCGTTGAAGGCGGTGGTTAGGGGGGAGCTGATATCAATAAGGACACATAAAGGGAAGCAGGAGAGTAAGGAACGGGAGCGGTTGTTGCAAGAACTTTTGAGGGTGGACAGACAGTATGCGGAAGCACCGGAGGAGGGACTGTATAGGGAAAGGCAAAGGCTGCATGTGGAATTTGACTTGCTGACCACAGGCACTGCAGAGGCACAATGGAGGAAGGCGCAGGGTGTACAGTATGAATATGGAGAGAAGGCGAGCAGATTGCTGGCACACCAATTGAGGAAAAGGGGAGCAGCGAGGGAAATAGGGGGGGTGAGAGACGAAGATGGAGAGACGGAGCGGGGAGCGGAGAGAGTGAATGAAGTGTTCAAGACATTTTATAAAAAATTGTATGAAGCTCAACCCCCGGATGGGAGGGAGAGAATGATGGAGTTTTTGGATCGGCTGGAAATTCCCAAGGTGGAAGAGCAGGAAAGGATGGGATTGGGAGCACAGATCACGGTAGAAGAAGTGGTGAAAGGAATTAGGAACATGCAGACGGGAAAGGCCCCGGGACCGGAC
Organism: Scyliorhinus torazame; assembly: GCF_047496885.1. Taxonomy (NCBI): domain Eukaryota; kingdom Metazoa; phylum Chordata; class Chondrichthyes; order Carcharhiniformes; family Scyliorhinidae; genus Scyliorhinus; species Scyliorhinus torazame. The sequence continues at coordinate 108,277,507 of NC_092725.1, forward strand.
GGATTCCCAGTTGAATTTTACAGAAAATATTTGGACTTGCTCGCCCCGCTACTGACGAGGACCTTCAACGAGGCAAAGGAAAGGGGACAACTGCCCCCGACTATGTCAGAAGCAACGATATCGCTTCTTTTAAAGAAGGAAAAGGATCCGCTACAATGCGGGTCCTACAGACCAATCTCCCTCCTCAATGTAGATGCCAAGGTCTTGGCCAAGGTAATGGCAATGAGAATAGAGGAATGTGTCCCGGGGGTGGTTCATGAAGACCAAACTGGGTTTGTGAAGGGGAGACAGCTGAACACGAACATACGGAGGTTGTTAGGCGTAATGATGATGGCCCCACCAGAGGGTGAAACGGAGATAGTAGTGGCGATGGATGCCGAGAAAGCATTTGATAGAGTGGAGTGGGATTATCTGTGGGAGGTGTTGAGGAGATTTGGGTTCGGAGAGGGGTATGTTAGATGGGTGCAGCTGTTGTATAGGGCCCCAGTGGCGAGTGTGGTCACGAATGGACGGGGATCGGCATATTTTCGGCTCCACAGAGGGACAAGGCAGGGATGTCCTCTGTCCCCATTACTGTTTGCACTGGCGATTGAGCCCCTGGCGATAGCGCTGAGAGGTTCCAAGGGATGGAGGGGAATACTTAGGGGAGGAGAAGAACACCGGGTATCTTTATATGCGGATGATCTGCTACTATATGTGGCGGATCCAGCGGAGGGGATGCCAGAAATAATGCGGATACTTGGGGAGTTTGGGGATTTTTCAGGGTATAAATTGAACATGGGAAAGAGTGAGCTGTTTGTGGTGCATCCAGGGGAGCAGAGTAGAGAAATAGAAGACCTACCGTTGAGGAAGGTAACAAGAGACTTTCGTTACCTGGGGATCCAGATAGCTAAGAATTGGGGCACATTGCACAGGCTAAATTTGACGCGGTTGGTGGAACAGATGGAGGAAGATTTCAAGAGATGGGACATGGTAGCATTGTCAATGGCAGGGAGGGTGCAGGCAGTTAAGATGGTGGTCCTCCCGAGATTCCTTTTTGTGTTTCAGTGTCTCCCGGTGGTGATCACGAAGGCTTTTTTCAAAAGGATAGAAAAGAGTATTATGGGTTTTGTTTGGGCCGGGAAGACTCCGAGAGTGAGGAAGGGATTCTTACAGCGTAGTAGGGATAGGGGGGGGCTGGCACTACCGAGCCTAAGTGAGTATTATTGGGCCGCTAATATTTCAATGGTGAGTAAGTGGATGGGAGAGGAGGAAGGAGCGGCGTGGAAGAGATTAGAGAGGGCGTCCTGTAGGGGGACCAGCCTGCAGGCTATGGTGACAGCCCCATTGCCGTTCTCACCAAGGAACTATACCACGAGTCCGGTGGTGGTAGCTACACTGAAGATTTGGGGACAGTGGAGACGACATAGGGGAAAGACCGGAGCACTGGGGGGGTCCCCGATAAGAAACAACCATAGGTTTGCCCCGGGGGGAATGGATGGGGGATATGGAATGTGGCAAAGAGCAGGTATAACGCAATTGAAAGATCTATTTGTGGATGGGAAGTTTGCGAGTCTGGGAGCGCTGACCGAGAAATATGGGTTGCCCCAAGGGAATGCATTCAGGTACATGCAATTGAGGGCTTTTGCGAGGCAGCAGGTGAGGGAATTCCCGCAGCTCCCGACACAAGAGGTGCAGGACAGAGTCATCTCAAAGAAATGGGTGGGGGACGGTAAGGTGTCGGATATATATAGGGAATTGAGAGACGAAGGGGAGACTATGATGGACGAACTAAAAGGGAAATGGGAAGAAGAGCTAGGGGAGGAGATTGAGGAGGGGATGTGGGCGGATGCCCTAAACAGGGTAAACTCGTCGTCCTCGTGCGCCAGGCTAAGCCTGATTCAGTTTAAGGTATTACACAGGGCACATATGACTGGAACACGGCTCAGTAAATTTTTTGGGGTGGAGGATAGGTGTGCGAGGTGCTCGAGAAGCCCAGCGAATCATACCCATATGTTTTGGTCATGCCCGGCACTACAGGGGTTTTGGATGGGGGTGACAAAGGTGCTTTCGAAAGTAGTAGGAGTCCGGGTCGAACCAAGCTGGGGGTTGGCTATATTTGGGGTTGCACAAGAGCCGGGAGTGCAGGAGGCGAAAGAGGCCGATGTTTTGGCCTTTGCGTCCCTAGTAGCCCGGCGCAGAATATTGCTAATGTGGAAAGAAGCCAAGCCCCCGGGGGTGGAGACCTGGATAAATGATATGGCGGGGTTCATAAAGTTAGAGCGGATTAAGTTCGTCCTAAGGGGGTCGGCTCAAGGGTTTACAAGGCGGTGGCAACCGTTCGTCGAATATCTTGCGGAAAGATAGATAGGGGAGAACAAAGAAGGCAGCAGCAGCAGCCCAGAACTTGGGGTGTGGGGGGTGTAGCCTGAGACAAGGCAGTTGCCAATTAGGGCTAGTTTTTATTTTTGTTATTTAATATTTATTTATTTGTTGTTGTTTTCTTTTGTTCTTGTTTAAATAAAAAAGGTCATTATTATCTGTATTGTTATAATGTTGTGTAAAGGATGCACAATGTACTGTGTTGGTTGACCAAAAATTTTCAATAAAATATTATTTAAAAAAAAAAAAAATTCAAACCACGTCAAATGAAAATAATGCTGAAAAGATGATGCAAAACTGGAAGGCTGCATTATTGTATTGGATACACAAAAATGGATTGCCCAAGTCCTAAAGTAGTACCATATAGAGAATAAAAAATTGCAGAAGTGAATCTCGCATGGAAATAAACCTAGCAAGAGTTTCAGATGGCGTTGAATCATTAAGCATAATTAAAACACTTAACAATATTAAGTTACAGATTTTTGCATATTTCAGGGTTTTTTTGGTCAACAACTTTGTCAACACTGAATCACTCCACAGTGCATTAATCTCTTCTGCAGTCTTATAAAAAAATGCTGAATTTGAATTACCAAACAATTCACATTTGCTCCCACTTCATGCAAGGAACTTTGAATTAGCACGGTAGCACAGTGGGTAGCACCGTTGCTTCACAGCTCCATGGTCCCAGGTTTGATTTCCGGCTTGGATCACTGTCTGTGCAGAGTCTGCACGTTCTTCCTGTTGTTGAGTGTGTTTCCTCCGGTACACCGGTTTCCTCCCACAAGTCCCGAAAGACGTGCCGTTAGGTAATTTGGACATTCTGAATTCTCCCTCTGTGTACCCGAACAGGCACCGGAATGTGGCGACTAGAGGCTTTTCACTGTAACTTCATTGCAGTGTTAATGTATGCCTATTTGTGACAATAAAGATTAACTGCAATACATAATTATCCAGAAAACAATTCAAATTTAAAGAGTGTTGCTTATTGCATTAAAGATTAACGGTGGGCATGTAAAATTCCACCATAATAATAATCTTTATCAGTCCCACAAGTAGGCTTACATTAACGCTGCAATGAAGTTATGAAAATCCCCTAGTCTCCACACCACTGCGCCTGTTGGGGTACACGGAGGGAGAATTCAGAATGTCCAATTCACCTAACAAGTACATCTTTGGGGACTTGTGGGAGGAAACCGGAGCATCTGGAGGAAACCCACGTAGACAGCGGCCCAAGCCAGGAATCGAACCCAGGTCCCTGGCACTGTGAAGCAACAGTGCTAACCACTGTGCTACCATGCCGCCCTCCGTATTCCCCACCACCACAATTTCCTGTCAAGATTCAAATCTCCAATGCTTTGCGACAGCTGTGGTTCTCAACCCTTCATAAATTACAATTCAATAAAAACATCTCGGCAAGCATTCTCTTTCACAAAATGTTCCAAATTCCTATCACACCCAATCCACCACCCGACTCAAAATAATCAACCTCCTTCGAAATTGGGTCGCTTTACATTTCCTATCCACTCCGCCATTGGCTACAGCTCAGTATTTAAAGGGCTTTAACTTCCAATACACATATGGCACTTGTACAATAACACTTTTAATACGCTGTTATTACATGTTCGAACTTCTATTACCCCTTCCCCATCTCCTCCAGCAACAGAATGACAGATTATAGCTTTCTAAACTTAGATTGTTTGAGAGTTCTATAATCGTGCTGCCGGGAGTTACAACCTGAGGCGAAGACTGTTTCACAAGAAACACTGAAGAACTTCGGCTCCAGTGCGATTTTTATCTTCCTACTTATTGACCACAGTGCAACGGAGTGCATCAGTTTCAACATGTTAAGCTAAATGACAACACAATCGCTAAACGCTGTAGCGATAAAGGGACAGGTCATGGCCAGCACAACGATCTGATAAATACTGTACTAACAAACCATCAAGAAATGTGGGCAACTTATATCATGTACAACATATCATTCAGTTAGAATTGAAAGCATGAGCCTTGGCTTGATACCAGAATTTTTAAATGAATCAGGGGTCAATGGTTCAAGTTACATTCTACAGACTGGAGTGCAATCTAGGTTGACACAGAGTAACTGCTGAACCGAGGGAAGCTGTTTTCTTCTGGATGAGGCGTGAAAACGAGGCAAAATCTGCCTGCCCAAGTGTAAGTAGAAGATGCCACGGCACTGTGAAGGGCAGGGACTGTCCTGACTAGCATTTATCTCTCAGTCAACACCAATAAGACTGGCTTTCATTGATCAGACTGCTGACTGTGGGACCTTGTAAAAACAAATTACTGCGGATGCTGGAATCTGAAACGAAAGAGAAAATGCTGGAAAATCTCAGGTCTGGCAGCGTCTGTAGGGAGAGAAAAGAGCTAACGTTTCGAGTCCAATGACTCTTTGTCAAAGACTGTGGGACCTTACTGTGTGTTTCCCAGATTGCAACAGTGTGAAGGGCGAGATATAAAAATGCTCTTTATTGGTTGTAAAGCAACGAATTGATGATACAATTTTACAACAGTGGGCACTTCTTCGTGTCACTTCCCAAGCATTTCAATTAATCCCTTAAACTGCCTAGTGTTGGAAGTGCAGGAGAGAACGCACCGCCTGAACTTCAATAACAAGTGAGGCCGACTCCTGGAGCTCGCTGTTGGTGCTGGGGCGAAGCATTGTCCCGGCAAAGGATCTTCCTCCAGCCTCGGTTAACCGGCGGGTCAGCGACAACACGAGCAACAGCAGGAGGCAACCTTTGGCAGCCCAGAGGCCTGCGGCGGGTGCGGTCAGTCAGTCGGTCGGCTCCCACCCAGTTCCCCCACAGCCGCTCGATCCCGCCAACGGCCACAGCCAACCCGGCCTAGTGCCGGCTTCGTGCTCTGCCCCTGGCAGGAACGGCTCGCTCTCTTCCCCATCCCCTCCTCCCCCGCATTGTTTTCACTCCCGCTCCGGCCTCACCAGGTATCGCCCTTCTTCAGCGGTGTCTTCATCAACGCCGCGGTGTCGGCGCGCTGCGTCTCCATCTCGGCCGCTCCGCCCTCCGCCATGTTCGCTAGCAACCGCGCGGGGCATTCCGGGAACCCCCGCCCCGCCAGCCGGCGTCAAAAGACGGCGCCAAAGAGCGCGGCCGGCGACAGGAGACACCCTTCCCTGGGAGGACGGCGCCTCCTCACCTCCCAACACTGGAGGACCCGTGGGCCTCCCAGCGCTCGACTGCGAGAAGCGGACAGAGTGAATCCAATCTGTCACAAATCAGGGTTGCCAACCCCACCAGGATTGGACTGGAGTCTCCAGGAGTTGAAGATCGATCACCGGGAAGCTGCTGTGTTTAATCCTGGAGAAAAATCATGGGGAAATGTAATTTTCTCTCTAAATCTTTGAACATATCTCTTTACCAAATATTAAAAATATTGAAAATGAGGGAGGGAAATACTATTTGACTGACGGACAAGTATCATCCATGAGGCAATGAGTCTTCTTTCACTTGACATAGGAAAACATTGGATGGATGAAACCTCCAGAAATGCATTTAATCACATGCGCCCATTTCCACACAATTTATGAGGAATTGTTTGTTTCATTTCACAAATGGGCATAAAACTAAGTTACATTAATTCCAAGATTAAACAGCAAAAGCGCTGGAAGGACGCAGCAGGTCTGGCAGCATCCTTGGGGAGGGAAAGGGAGTTAATGTTTCAAGTCAATTAGGACATCCGGGGCAGCACGGTGGCAGTGGTTAGCACTGCCGCCTTATGGCGCCGAGATTCCAGGTTCGATCCCGGCTCTGGGTCACCGTCCGTGTGGAGTTTGCACATTCTACCCATGTTTACATGGGTTTCGTCCCCACAACCCAAAGATGTGCAGGGTAGGTGGGCTGGCCATGCTAAATTGCCCCTTAATTGGAAAAAATGAATTGGGTACAGTCATTTTTTTTTATGACTTCAGAACTGAAGGAACGTGGAAATGTGACTGCCGTCAAAAAGGGGGGGAGATAAAGAACAAAAGGGGAAATCTGGGATCGTGTGGAGGGTAGGACAGATGAAATGGATGTAAAGCAAAGTGTGTGGCAATGATTGGAGTGATTAAACAGAGCATTTTTCCAGAATGAGTTTGAATGGTAGAATCATGAATACCTCTGAGCCAAAGTGAAAACAAGATTAACACCAGCACATGGTTTTAAATAAAAACAATAAATGGGAGGTCAGAATCCAAGGTCTGAAACACTTGCACTCTCTGCAAGCATAACCCCGAGCATGCCGTTTCATGCCATTTTAATTCTCCAACTTGCTGTCACACTCACATTTCTGTCCTTCTCGCACCCGTTGCAGTGAAGCTCAATGCAACTTTGACTCACAGCAACTCACCTTCTGATTAAGCACTTTAGGAGCCTTCATGACTCAACGTTGAGTTCAGCAATTTCAGATGATGAACTCTATTCCCCCCCCCCCCCCCCCCCCCCATTTTAATTCTGATTTTTTTTTTGTACCATGTGCTGGTCTGAATCTTGCTTTTAATGTTTTGATTTTTTAAATTGTTTTAAACACTCACGCAAACTCTTGGTTCATTTTGACCCATGAATTACATGCCAGCAAATGGATGACTCACTCAATAGGTGACTCTGCTTAATGGGGTTAATCTATTTGAACCCTCGACTACAGATTTAAAATGGACACCAACTTATTCTGGAAATTTTAAATTGGGTACAGGAAATGTTTACAGATTGAGAAAGAAAAAGAAAAACATACAAATAATTTTTTTTTTAAATGGTTTGTTATTTTACTCCCAGTAAGTAAAATACATTCACAATATGCTCAAATATGATCCGAGTAGTTGTCCAGTCCCCTGAAGTCCCTGGCTTCCACTGATTGCAGACTCTACTTCTGATGCTTGGTGGGCTTCCGATACTCAATCAAGTTCTTCCTTCCCTTGACTGCAGTGCTGGTCACTTGTAACTGCAATGAAGTTTGTTTTCAACCTCTTGTACCCCTTTTCAAGAGCTGAACCGGTGATACTATATTGGGGGTTGGTTTAGCTCAGTTGGTTGGACAGCTGGTTGGTGATACAGAACAAGGCCATTAGTGTGGGTTCAGTTCTTTTCAATTGAGGTTATTCATGAAGGCTTTTCTCAGCCTTGCCACCCATCTGAGGTGTGATGATCCTAAGGTTAAATCGCCAACAGTCAGCTCTCCCCCTCAAAGGGGCAGCCTATGATCATCTGGAATTTATGGCAATTTTTCTTACTTAATATATTGACAGGCTACACCATCCTATGGAGCTTCTTAAAAAGCACAATACCCAATTATATTCTTTGTCCTCTGTTTAAACCATGATTTGAATCCACCCAGTAAGTTGCCCACCTCGCCTTAATTTCCTCCAGTAATTCTTCATTATGTGAAGCCCCTTGCCGTCAATCCTGCAGAAAAAAACATGTGTCTTATCTTATCCATGTTGAACCATCTTTTCAATGTCCAGTGCTCATGAATTCAAAATGCCAGTGTCACTTGTTTGTCTGCACTATATCTGTTGTGTTTACTGATAGCAATTTTATAGACTCACGGCTCAGTAATTTCAGGAGGGCTTTTCAGTCCATAAGATGTAGGAGCAGAAGTAGGCCATTTGATCTATTGAGTCTGCCCACCATTCAATGAGATCATGACTAATCTGATGTAATAATCCTCAATTCCACTTTCTCACCTTACCCCGAGAACCCTTGATTCCCTTACTGATTAAAAATCTGTCTGTCTCAGACTTGAACATACTTAATGACCCAACCTCTACAGCCCTCTGCGGCAATTAATTCCTCAGATTCACTCCCCTCTGAGAGAAGAAATTCCTCCACATCTCTGTCTTAAACAGGCAACTCCTTACTCTGAGATTATGCCCTCTGGTCCAAGACTCTCTGACAAGAGGAAACATCCTCTCAGCATCTACCCTGTCAAGCTCTCTGAGAATCCTATATGTCGCAATAAGGTCACCTCCCATTCTTCTAAACTCCAATGAGTACAGGCCCAACCTACTCAACCTCTTCTCATAAGAAAATCCTTCCATACCCAGGATCAGATTAGAAAGGCTGAAATCTACACATGAAATTTTGTTTTCATTCCAGTTAGTCTAGTGCAAGACATGGTGGGAAATATGGGCACCTTGAATTAATTTTTTAAAAGATTTCTGGTTCCCTAGAAGGCTAACATTCCATTAGTCTCTCAATAACTTTTGTATCTATACTCTGGCATTTAGTGATTTCCATGCTTGGACCTCTAAATATTTCTGTTCTTTCATAGTTCCTAGCTTGTCACCATTTAGAAAATATTCCATTTTATCTGTCTTGGCTCCAAAATAAATAAGACCATAAGACCATAAGACATAGGAGCAGAAGTAAGGCCATTCGGCCCATCGAGTCCACTCCACCATTCAATCATGGCTGATTTCAACTCCATTTACCCGCTCTCTCTCTCCATAGCCCTTAATTCCTCGAGAAATCAAGAATTTATCAACTTCTGTCTTAAAGACACTCAACGTCCCGGCCTCCACCGCCCTCTGTGGCAATGAATTCCACAGACCCACCACTCTCTGGCTGAAGAAATTTCTCCTCATCTCTGTTCTAAAGTGACTCCCTTTTATTCTAAGGCTGTGCCCCGGGTCCTAGTCTCCCCTGCTAATGGAAACAACTTCCCTATGTCCACCCTATCTAAGCCATTCATTATCTTGTAAATTTCTATTAGATCTCCCCTCAACCTCCTAAACTCCAATGAATATAATCCCAGGATCCTCAGACGTTCATCGTATGTTAGGCCTACCATTCCTGGAATCATCCGTGTGAATCTCCGTTGGACCCGCTCCAGTGCCAGTATGTCCTTCCTGAGGTGTGGGGCCCAAAATTGCTGACAGTATTACAGATGCTCACAGATGATCTCACCCTTCCCGACATTGAATTCCTTTTGCCTCAATCTTTCCATTCACTTGATCTGTCAATGTCTCTTTGCAACGTTCTGCTATCAGCTGTGTCACCTAACTTAATGCTGCCAGCAAACTTGGATAAGGCTCTCTATCCCTTCTTCGTGACATTGGAAGTATAGCGAAAAGCTGCGGCCCCTGATAAACTCCTGGTGACAGCCTAGTGACTTGTCCGGGAATTACTAGCTATGGGAGCAGACAAAATAATAATAATCTTTATTATTGTCACACGTAGGCTTGCATTAACATTGCAATGAAGTTACTGTGAAAATCCCCTAGTCGCCACACTCAGGTGCCTGTTCAGGTACACTGAGGGAGAATTCAGAACGTCCAAATTACCTAACAGCATGTCTTTCAGGACTTGTGGGAGGAAACCAGAGCACCCGGAGGAACCCCACGCAGGCACGGGGAGAACATGCAGACTCCACACAGACAGTGGCCGAAGGCGGGAATCGAACCTCGGACCCTGGTGCTGTGAAGCAACAGTGCTAACCACTGTGCTACCATACCACCCAAGTCTGCCTTACTGCACCTAAGGGAAGAGAATTAGAATTGGACCCTTCTTAAATAATGGAGTGACATTGTCACCTTGCATTGGAAAATTGCCGGGTGTCTTTCAAAGAGCTGGCACTGACTCAATGAGCTGACTGGTCTCCCTCTGTGCTGTAACCAATCTATGTTCTGATTGTGTGATGTTTTTAACATTTGACTTCTGATCATGCGCTGTCTTGGCATGAGACATCTGCAAATGCTAATACATTTATCCAATACTGATTTGAGGAGTTCACACCAACAGCTATTGTTCCAAGAAAAACAGGAGAGTGGGGAATGGATTGGTACGGACTGTTGATTCTTTCAAAAGTTGAGGTACATTCATAGTTCATACAAATACGCTCTTTGATGCAACTTGCTGACAAGTTCATCATTCTGGAAGCCAGAATTCATATGGCATTTAGCAGCAAAGCTTGAAATAGAAAAAAAATCACGGCTGTTAAGTTCTCCAATATCTGCTACATGTAACCTTGTGACAATGAGTAATACAGTGTTTGGTTCCAACCAGTAAAGAGAAGAGGAGGTAAAGATAATTTAAAAATACATTGGGTGTGTGTGTTGGGGGGGAGGGGGGAATTGTTGGAGGCAGATACTGAACAAAAGTTGAATGCGTACAGACTGGGTGGCATGGTAGCACAGTGGTTAGCACTGTTGCTTCACAGCTCCAGGGTCCCAGGTTCGATTCCCGGCTTGGGTCACTGTCTGTGCGGAGTCTGCACATTCTCCCCGTGTGTGTGTGGGTTTCCTCCGGGTGCTCCGGTTTCCTTCCACAGTCCAAAGATGTGCGGGTTAGGTGGATTGGCCCTGCTAAATTGCCCTTAGTGCCCAAAATTGCCCTTAGTGTTGGGGTGGGGTTACTGGGTTATGGGGATAGGGTGGAGGTGTGGGCTTGGGTAGAGTGCTCTTTCAAAGAGCCAGTGCAGACTCGATGGGCTGAATGGCCTCCTTCTGCACTGTAAATTCTATAAAGACTATTATACATGTGGTAGTCACCACTGTTGTATTATATATATGGGTATTACGGTAAGGCCCCTGTACTACAGGTACGGGGGTAGATCCCTGCCTGCTGGCTCCGCCCAGGAGGCGGAGTATAAATGTGTGTGCTCTCCGAACAGCAGCCATTTCGTAAGCTGCTGTAGGAGGCCACACATCTCTGTGTAATAAAACCTCGATTACATTCTACTCTCGTCCCGTCGTAATTGATAGTGCATCAATTTATTACACAGAGATTTTTCAGAGATGGACATCTGCATCAAGCCGGATCACCTGCAGCTGCATCCTCAAGCAGACAATGCCAAAAAAGACTTCCAACATTGGCTAGCTTGCTTTGAAGCATACATCGGGTCTGCACCAGACCCAATCTCAGAAGCACAGAAGCTCCAGATTCTGTACACGGGGCTGAGCTCCAACATTTTTCCCCTCGTCCAGGACGTGCCTACCTACTCAGAGGCCATGGCGCTACTGAAGGAGAATTACGCTCAGCAGACCAACCAGATCTATGCCAGGCACCTCCTATCCACGCGGCACCAACTTCCCGGTGAGTCTGTGGAAGATTCCTGGCGTGCCCTGCCCGCACTGGTGAGAGACTGTGACTGCCAGGCCATTTCGGCCACTGAACATTCGAACCTGCTAATGAGAGACGTGTTCGTTATGGGCATAGGGTATGACTACATCCGCCAGCGCCTCTTAGAAGGGGCCACGCTTGACCTCGCGGCGACCAAGAAACTAGCGCTCTTGCTCACAGTTGCCTCACGCAACGTACAGGCTTATGCCCCCGACTGCACAGCCCACCCCCCCTGTGCACCGTGGACCCCATCAGCAACTGCCCTCAGCCAACCCCACGCCTGCGCCACGCGGTAGCCAACCAACCCCGAGGGACCCAAGTGCTACTTCTGCGGACAGACAAAACACCCCCACCAGCGCTGCCCGGTACGGAGCACGCTCTGCAAGGCCTTTGGCAAGAAGGGACATTTCACTGCAGTGTGTCTGGCCTGCTCAATCGCCGCTATTCTCCCAGCATGCCCCACGTGCGCCCAGTGGTAGGGTAGGGGCCCGCCATCTTCCTCTCCTCAGACCACGTGGGGCCCATGGGTGCCACCATCTTGCTCCAGTCACAACACGTGCGGCCCGTGGGTGCAGCCATCTTGCTTGCCTCAGAACCAATGCGCCTCTCCATCTTGCCTGCCCCAGGACACGTGCGGCCCGAGGGCACCGCCATCTTACCCGCCTCAGGACCCCTGCCCGTCGGGCACCTCATCGGGCCGCTCATCGCCTGCAACCGCCGATGACCAGCCGCGTCTCGCCTCGGTCACGATCGATCAATCTCAACCGCACAACCTCGCGACCGCTTCGACAAAGGTGAAGGTCGACGCGCACGAGATATCCTGCCTTCTGGACTCCGGGAGCATTAAGAGATTCATCCACCCCAATACGGTAAGGCATTGTTCCCTCGCGGTACACCCCGCTAACCAAAGAATCTCCCTAGCCTCCGGATCCCACTCCGTGGCGATCCGGGAGGACTGCATCGCCACCCTCACCGTCCAGGTCGTGGAGTTCAGCAACTTCCGGCTCTACGTCCTCCCCAACTTCTGCGCTGCCTTGCTACTCGGCCTGGACTAACCCTGAACTTTGGCGGGCCCCTACCACCCCTTACTGTTTGTGGCCTCGCGACCCTTAAGGTCGACCCGCCTTCCCTGTTTGCAAACCTCACCCCGGATTGCAAACCCGTCGCCACCAGGAGCAGACGGTACAGCGCCCAGGACAGGACCTCCATCAGGTCTGAGGTCCAGCGGCTGCTGCGGGAAGGTATCATCAAGGCCAGCAACAGCCCCTGGAGAGCCCAAGTGGTAGTGGTGAAAACCGGGGAGAAAAACAGGATGGTCGTTGACTAGAGTCAGACCATCAATCGGTACACGCAGCTCGACGTGCACCCCCTCCCACGCATATCTGAATGGTCAATCAGATTGCACAGTACCAGGTCTTCTCGACAGTTGACCTGAAATCTGCTTACCACCAGCTCCCCATCCATAAAGCGGACCACCCATACACTGCGTTTGAAGCCTTTACCATTTCCTTAGGGTTCCCTTCGGCGTCACCAACGGGGTCTCGGTCTTCCAACGGGAGATGGACCGAATGGTTGACCGGTACGGGCTGCGGGACACTTTCCCGTACCTGGACAACATCACCATCTGCGGCCACGACCAGCAGGACCACGACGCTAACCTTTCCAAATTTCTCCACACCGCCACACTCCTCAACCTAATTTACAACAAGGAGAAGTGTGTGTTCAGCAAGAACCAATTAGCCATCCTCCGATATGTGGTTCAGAACGGAGTTCTCAGGCTCGACCCCGATCGCATGTGCCCCCTCATGGAACTCCCCCTCCCCCACAGCCCCAAGGCCCTCAAACGACACCTGGGGTTCTTTTCGTATTATGCCCAGTGTGTCCTAAACTATGCGGACAAGGCCGCCCACTCATTCAATCCACCGCTTTCCCACTGACGGCCGAGGCTCACCAGGCCTTCAACCGTATCAAGGCTGACATCGCCAAGGCCGCGATGCACGCGGTAGACGAGACGCTCCCCTTCCAAGTCGAGAGCGATGCAGCAGACGCCACCCTCAACCAGGCAGGCAGGCCCGTAGCATTCTTTTCACGCACCCTTCATGCCTCCGAAATCCGGCATTCCTCCGTCGAAAAGAAGGCACAAGCAATCGTTGAAGCTGTGCGACATTGGAGGCATTACCTGGCCGGCAGGAGATTCACTCTCCTCACTGACCAATGGTCAGTTGCTTCCATGTTTAACAACACACTTCGGGGTAAGATCAAGAATGATAAAATCTTGATGTGGAGGATCGAGCTCTCCACCTACAATTACGAGATTTTGTATCGCCCCGGTAAACTCAATGAGCCCCCCGATACCCTGTCCCGAGGTACATGTGCCAGCGCACAAGTGGACCAACTCGGGACCCTGCACGACGATCTCTGTCACCCGCTTTTACCACTTCATTAAGGCAATCTGCCCTACTCCAGCGAGGAAGTCAGGGCTATCACCAGAGACTGCCAGGTCTGCGCGGAGTGTAAACCGCACTTCTACCGACCAGACCGTGCGTGCCTGGTGAAGGCCTCTCGCCCCTTTGAACGCCTCAGCGTGGACCTCAAAGGGCCCCTCCCCTCCACTGGCCGCAACACGTACGTTCTTAATGTGGTCGATGAGTATTCCTGATTCCCCTTCGCCATCCCATGCCCCGATATGATGTCTGCCACCGTCATCAAAGCCCTCAACACCACCTTCACTCTGTTCGGTTTCCCCGCCTACATCCATAGCGACCGGGGATCCTCATTTATGAGCGAGGAGCTGCGCCAGTACCTGCTCAACAGGGGCATTGCCTCGAGCAGGACGACCCCAGCTACAACCCCAGGGGAAACGGGCAGATGGAGCGGGAGAATGGGACGGTCTGAAGGGCTGTCCAGCTGGCCCTACAGTCCAGAAATCTCCCGGCCTCCCGCTGGCAGGAGATCCTCCCCGATGCACTTCACTCCATTAGGTCGCTCCTGTGCAGCGCGACCAACGAAACCCCCCATGAATGTCTCTTTGCCTTCCCCAGGAAGTCCACCTCTGGGGTTTCGCTCCCAACATGGCTGGCAGCTCCAGGACCCGTTCTCCTCCGCAAGCACGTGCGGCTCCACAAGACGGACCCGTTGGTTGAAAGAGTACAGCTACTCCATGCAAACCCGCAGTACACCTACGTGGCAAACCCCGACGGCCGCCAAGACACAGTCTCCCTCAGGGATATGGCACCAGCTGGGTCCTGGCGCCACCCTCCCCTCCCCCGGCACACCCCACCGCAGCCCCCGCTCCAGGACAATCCGTCCTCCCCTTGCTCCCACCCGGGGATGAAGAGGATTTTGACACGTTCCCGGAGTCACCGAAGACCAAGCCGACGCCTGAGTCGCCACCAGCACTGCGGCGCTCTCAACGACAGATCAAGGCGCCCGATCGTCTAAATTTGTAACCTTCTCTGAATTTTAAAACCAATCTGTATGTATATAGTTTTCCACCTTCGCTGGACTCATTTTTAACAGGGGGTGAATGTGGTAGTCACCACTGTTGTATTATATTGTATATATGGGTATTACGGTAAGGCCCCTGTACTACAGGTACGGGGGTAGATCCCTGCCTGCTGGCTCCGCCCAGGAGGCGGAGTATAAATGTGTGTGCTCTCCGAACAGCAGCCATTTCGTAAGCTGCTATAGGATGCCACACATCTCTGTGTAATAAAGCCTCGATTACATTCTACTCTCGCCTCGTCGTAATTGATAGTGCATCTATACAATATACTCAGCAGAGTCCATATCAGACATATTGGCCTGGATTTTGCAAAAAGAATGATGGCGAGGTTATGAGTGCTCACACATACCATGCAGTAAATGGAATGTAAGTTCCTGCAGGCTGTTCATACACAGTGTAACATGGAAATCAGAAGGATATTGTTGGAGTTTTCCTGTTCCATAATGTCAGCACCACAATATCGTAACAGTATCTCGCTGAGAGGTTCGGCAGCAAAACGCATGGAGTTGCAGTAATTATCGACTGGATACCCAATAAGCATGCCAAAAACAATTAGGATTTAAGTGTAAATTTACTTTTAACAGTGTAATGTTGTGAATATCATGTTCATTACAGTTCATGTATTTCAGAATCTAACTTTTAGTTTTAAGAATTAAAGTTTTAACTGCAGGAAATGGGGTAAATGTATTGTATACAAGTTATTACATTTAAAAGGTCAGAGTGGGAGAGATAGAGCTTTAACAAAGCAGGTGGAAAAAGCAATCCATGATGCACAGTTGCACAGTGGAAGTGCCAGGGTCCTGGGTTCAATTCCAGCCTTGGGTGACTGTCTGTGCATGTGTTTGTACGTTCTCCCCGTTTCTGCGAGGGTTTCCTCCGGGTGCTCTGGTTTCCTCCCACATAGTGCATAGTCACAAAGATGTGTGGGTTAGGTGGATTGGCCATGATAAATTGCCCTTAATGTCCAGGGAAGTGCAGGTTAGATTATGAGGATAGGACTGTAGGGATCTGGACATCTGTACTTACATCTGCACATACACCAGGGACTGCAGCACAGATGTGACAGCCACATCATCACTAGAGGGAGCATCAGAGACGGGTATAAAGGGTCGAGCCCAAGGCAGAATCCGCCTCTTTTAGAAGCACAGAGCTAGTGAGCAGCAGCACACAGAGACAGCTTAGCATGGGCAGTTTACCTTAGTTTCACTGGTCATACCTCTTGACTGTTTTACATCTAATTGAGCTCTGGAAGCAGAAAGAACCCTTTGAATAAAGTGTTTGTGTTAACTGTAACTCTACAGTCATTATTCAGAATTAGAGAATAACATAAGGACGGGGTGGACAAGGGAGGGGACATGGGTGGAGGGCTCATTCGAAGGGTCGGTGCTGACTCAATGGGCCAAACGCCCTCCTTCTGTACTGTAGGGATTCTATGACCTAACTGAAAACAATAATCAAAAATGGAAACATAGGAAGAAAACTAATCCTCCCTGTCTCTAAGGAAACAAAACCTGAACTTGAGATTTTGAAAACAAAACAGACTGAAACTGGTTGAAACCATATATACCATCCAAATAGTTGTTGTTGCTTGGAACTGGTGTGAAAGATTCAAATTCACCAGGCGTTTACAAAAACTGGGAGAATCTGTCAGCAGTTTTGTAACTGATTAAAATTTACTA
Source organism: Scyliorhinus torazame (assembly GCF_047496885.1). Lineage (NCBI taxonomy): Eukaryota > Metazoa > Chordata > Chondrichthyes > Carcharhiniformes > Scyliorhinidae > Scyliorhinus > Scyliorhinus torazame. The sequence continues at coordinate 108,294,126 of NC_092725.1, forward strand.
GCTCAATCCTGCAACGTTAAAAACCTCCGTGACTCCCTCATTACAGACCAGATAGTCAATGGTATATCTGATGAGGGACTTAGAAAATCCTTATTAAAACGAAAAGACCCAACTCTAGAAACAGCCATGCAAAGATGCTCTACTTACGAAAAAGGTAAAGAAGAATATGAGGAATTTACTTACCGGGACCAAGGCCTTCACCACGAGATCGAGCCCGTCAAAATGGTGGCCCTGGCTTCCAGAAGGCGCTCCTTGAACAGCAATCCCACGCACGCGAACCTGGATGCAGGCCACACGCATGCGCAGTTCTCCCGAAGATTTGATACGGAAGAAAGGCCTACTGCGCATGCGCGAGCGTGGAGGGACAGCGTCATGATGTGTCCCCGCTGCGGACACACCCACTTAAAATGGCAATGTCCAGCTTCTGAAAAACAATGTTTAAAATGTGGCAAATACAATCACTTTTCCTCACAGTGCAGAGCTGCAATGCAAATGAAGACAACAAGGCAGAAACACATTCAAAAAGCACAGACTCAACGGAGCACAAAAAAAACAATGATGAGTATTCCTCGGATGAGGACAACCTTGCTTGTGACAACTCGTTTGGCGTGGACACGTTAGAGACAATTGAGGAACATGACGCAACAATCGCCATGCCTCACCCGGTCAACAGCATTGATTCCAGCAGGGAGTGGACTGCGACTGTGCAAGTCAATGACTTTCCATTAGTCTTCAAGCTTGACACTGGGGCCTCAGCTAACCTCCTCACTAGCAAGGATCTCCATTCGATTCCAGGAGACCATGAAATAATACCCGCTGCATGTCAGCTGAAGAACTACAACGGCAATCAGATTGCCTCAAAGGGATCATGCCATCTCCGGGTGGACAACAAGATGATGCGCAAGCAGCTACGATTCAAGTTTGTAGACGACAATAAATCATCACTGTTAGGTGCTCAGGCCTGCAAAGACTTGCAGCTGGTGCAACGCATTTACATGCACACCCAGGATCCATCAAGCCTGGAAGCTAAAATCCACAGCATGCTAGAAGAATACCCCGACGTATTCAAAGGCATGGGCACCCTACCCTGCCAATACAAAATCATGCTGAAGACAGACGCCAAACCCGTCATTCAGCCGCCCAGGAGGGTTCCAACTCCACTGCGGGAGAAGTTGAAAGCGGAACTCAACAGACTGCAGTCACAAGGCGTAATATCGCGAGTCACACAGCCGACTGACTGGGTCAGCTCCATTGTCTGTGTTAAGAAACCTTCTGGAGATCTTCGCATATGCATAGACCCGAAGGACCTGAACCAGAACATTCGCCGGGCACACTACCCCATCCCCAAGCGTGAAGAGATCACATCTGAGATGGCGAATGCTCGTATCTTCACCAAACTCAACACCTTGCAGGGATTTTGACAGATACAGCTCGATGACTCGAGCAGATAACTGTGTACGTTCAGCACGCCATTTGGACGTTTCTGCTTCAATTGCATGTCCTTTGGAATTATCTGGATAATGGAGCAAATGACCGAGGCCATCGAGGGTGTCAGAGTCTATGTGGATGACATCATCGTATGGTGCACCACTGAAGAAGAACACCTCTGTCGTCTGAAGAAGGTGTTTCAGAGGATTCATAAATACGGTTTGAAACTGAACCAGGCAAAATTCACATTTACGAAGGAGTCTGTAACCTTTTTGGCTGACACCATATCATCTCAGGGTGTCAGCCCTGATGAGCCGAAAATCGCTGCAATATGGACCATGAAGACGCCACACGACAAGAAGGCGGTGCTACGATTTCTGGGCTTCGTCAACTTCCTCGGCAGGTTCATCCCAAACCTGTCCGCACGGACGGCAGCTTTACGCAATCTCCTATGAAAGACCACTGCGTTTGAGTGGACACAATGTCACCAAAATGAATGGGTGGATCTCAAACAGCAACTAACGAGGGCACCGACTCTTGCTTTCTTTGACGCAACCAGACACACCAAGATCTCCACTGACGCCAGCCAGGACGGGATTGGCGCCGTTCTCCTCCAACAGGCCGACCAGTCTGACTGGGTCCTGGTGGTATAAGCGTCCAGGGCCATGACCGCAACTGAGTGCAGATATGCACAAATCGAAAAAGAATGTCTCGGACTCCTCACTGGGATTCTGAAGATCCATGACTATGTGTACGGTCTGCCCACTGTCATGTGAGAGTATCTTTAAGACATGGATGTTTAAGCAATGTACCTTTAAGAAAACAGTGATGTCAGAGAGTGGGTGGGGCTGGGCTTTGGATCAGCCATTTTGAAGTTTCAGTTTGGAGTTTGAAAAAGCAGCTTGTGTGTGTTTGTGTGTTTCCAGAGAACTTGGGGTGTGTCTGTGTTTTGCAGTGAGTTGGATTTGCTGTGTTCTCTTCCATGAAAGACTATCTCTGGATCATTTGGGTGATTTAAACTCATAATAGTAAAGCCTTTAACCTGATGTGATTCTGTTTAAAGGTGTTAAGTCTCTTGGAAGTTTGAAGGAACATTTTGAGGAATTATTTACTGTTGTAATATTTTCTGAGTTATCTTTGAAGTAAGGGGTGTTAAGAGATCCAATGTTTATTTAAGATGTTAAGTTGAGTTAATGGAATAAACAGTGTTTTGTGTTTAAAAACCCACGTGTCCATAATTGTAATCCACACCTACAAGCCGTGTGCTAGGAAAAGCAACAAATACATTAAAGGGGGAGGTTGGTTGAACTCCATGATCGATTTTGGGGTTCTGAAAACGTCTCGCCCATAACATCACGTTCATAGTGGAAACCGACCACAGACTGTTGGTCCACATCATAGACAAGGATCTAAATGACATGACACCTCGTCTGCAGCGCATCATGATGAAGCTGCAAAGGTATGATTTCACCCTAGTATACACTCCGGGAAGAGATCTTGCCATTGCCGATACACTGTCCCGATCAATTGGTACTGACAACGCACCATCAGCCCCTATCCGAGAAATCGAGGCCCAAACACAGTTATGCATGGAGAATTTGCCTGCTTCGGATGAGAAGCTTTGCCTAATCCGACAGGAGATGCAGAAAGACGCAACCTTACAGAGGGTGCTGCACCTACTCCAGCACAGTTGGACGAGGGGACAATGTCCACAATTTCAGAATGTCAAGTCAGAACTGATTGAGGTTGACGGCCTGCTGCTACGCAATGCGCAGATTGTGATTCCGGCCACACTCCGCGCCGAGATGCTACGTAAGATTCATGAAGGCCACCTAGGAATTGAGAAATGCAAAAGGCGAGCACGACAGGCTGTGTACTGGCCCGGCATGAATCAAGACATAACGGAAATGGTCATGACATGTGACACCTGTCAAAGACATCAACCCGCACAGTGTAAAGAACCACTGCAGCAACACAAACTCACAATGGCGCCGTGGACAAAAGTGGGCATTGACATATTTCATGCCACAGGGCGTGATTACGTCTTGATCATGGACTATTACTCAAACTCTCCGGAGGTACTGAAACTCCATGATCTCACATCTTCATCTGTCATCCAGGCGTGCCAGGATACATTCGCGCAACATGGAATCCCGCGTGTGGTGATGTCAGATAATGGTCCCTGCTTCGTCAGCTGGGAATGGAAAGAGTTCTCAGACCGCTACAGCTTTCGGCATGTAACATCCAGTCCGCGCTACCCACAGTCAAATGGGAAAGTGGAAAAGGGTGACCACATTGTTAAACAACTTATTAGCAAGGCAACAGATTCATGCTCAGACATCAACCTAGCGCTGTTGTCCTACCGAGCAACCCCATTGAGCTCAGGACTGTCGCCAGCGCAGATGCTCTTCGGCAGGGACATCCGGACAACCTTCCCCACGATTCAATTCCGAGACCCCGATAATGCTCTGGTACTCGACAAAATGCGGGTACTACGGTCCAAACAAAAACAATACTATGATTAACATGTGATCCCACTCAAGCCACTGAACATGGGCGACATCATCAGGATCAGGGACCCAGAAGGCGGATGGTCTGAACCAGCCACAGTGATCAGGCAGGAGGCACTGCGGTCCTACATTGTCAAGTCGTCAGCGGGAGTACTCTTTTGCTGTAACCGCCAGGATCTGTTAATGCTTCGGCCTACAACGCCGGTGTTTCCCACACTGGACTTGACCAAGTCCATTAGTCCACAGGACGTTCCTCGCCACACAACGCCAGACAGTACTCTTGAGGACATCAAACCGTCATCCCCAGTACCACCGTTAAGACACTCCAGCCGAAGCTGTAAGACACCCGTCCAGCTAGATTTGTAACGACACTTCAACACACCCACAAGACAAATATGAACATTTCTCACGATGGACTCATAACACTGTCAATTGTTTCTGTATTACTTGATCATTTTTGCAGTGTGCAGCTTTGCTTATTCTCACCACTTGTTATGTACAGTTTTCTTGCGGCCAATCTAGAAAACATATCAAGTCAAAAGGGGGGGGGATGTAGTGATCTGTACATCTGTACATACATCTGCACATACACCAGGGACTGCAGACAGATGTGACAGCCACAGCATCACTAGAGGGCAGCATCAGAGGCGGGTATAAAGGGTCGAGCCCAAGGCAGGATCCGCCTCTTTTAGAAGCACAGGGCTAGGGAGCAGCAGCGCACAGAGACAGCTCAGCATAGGCAGCTTACCTTAGCTTCACTGGTCATACCTCTTGACTGTTTTACATCTAGTTGAGCTCTGGAAGCAGAAAGAACCCTTTGAATAAAGTGTTTGTGTTAACTGTAACTCTACAGTCATTATTCAGAATTAGAGAATAACATAAGGACGGGGTGGACAAGGGAGGGGACATGGGTGGAGGGCTCATTCGAAGGGTCAGTGCTGACTCAATGGGCCAAACGCCCTCCTTCTGTACTGTAGGGATTCTATGACCTAACTGAAAACAATAATCAAAAATGGAAACATCGGAAGAAATCTAATCCTCCCTGTCTCTAAGGAAACAAAACCTGACCTTGAGATTTTGAAAACAAAACAGACTGAAACTGGTTGAAACCATATATACCATCCAAATAGTTGTTGTTGCTTGGAACTGGTGTGTGCAGTTTGCAGCTCCCTGAGAGATGACAGTCAATGTAAACAGCAGTCAGAGCGACCTACACCAGAAGCAAAGTAAAAAACTAACTTCACCATTCACTGTGTGGAATGAAGATGAGCCTATTCTTATTTGTGAGGGAACAAAAGGTGAAAGAATGCCTAGTTTGGAACTAGTGGAAGAATCTAAGTGGTCCAGATTGAGCCTTGTGATAAAGAAGGCAACCAGCAGATGAGAATGGAGATATTTAAAATGTACCAAAACAAGGAGTGCGACATCCAGAGTCAAGAGAACATGAAATATAGTCAAATTGATTATGATTAAAACAGGGGGCAGGATTCTCCGATAATAAGGCAGAGAGTCTGCGCCATCGGGAACGCCGTCGCGTTTCACAACGGCGGGAAACGGCTGTGGGAAAGATCGATTCAGGCCCCGAAAAGGGGCCAGCAGCGGGGCGGCGAGAAAAGCGGTGGGTGGGCCGCCTGAGCGGCGGTGGCATCGCGCGATGCCCGGCTGACGCCGGGACACGTCATTCAAAGTGCGCGATCCGCGCACAGGACTCGAACGATCGAGGTGTCTGAGCCCCGCCGTGCCGCTCCCAGGTGCCGGGACAGTGATCGCGAGACGCTACTGGATGCTGTAGAAGAGCGCAGGGCCATCTTGGGTCCAAGATGTGGGCACCGGCAGCCATCCAGCACTGTGAGGCGCAGCTGGCGTGAGGTGGGCACCGCGGTTAGCGCTGTGGGGCTGGGGGGGTTGGGGACACCACGTTGTACCCGACCCACATGGGCAACACACCCCCTGAGAGCTGCCCTGGCATGGTGCCCAGTGTCCCCCACCCAGTCATAATGTTGACAACATCTGCACGTCTTGATGCTGACCGCCTAACTCTGATGCTTTCCCCCCTCCCGCAGGACAAGACTGCTCATAACCAACCTGAGCGTTCAAGAACCGGAGGGGGATCACCTGTGCTGCACCCCCTCACCGTCCATGAGCAGAGGGCTCTGGGCCTCGCTGGGGGAGCCGCCGCCCGGGAGGTAGCGCCATGCCAGGTCGGAGGCACAGGACCAAGTGAGACTCCCCTGCCTGGCTACACCCCCTCAGCCCGTCCCCCTCCCCCACACTGCCCCCCTATACCACTGCCCCCAAGCCCCCCCCTTCAAACCACCCCATGACACATACCCTCTCACCTCCTAACCCCCCCGACACTCCACCCCCTCACAATACCCCCTCCAGCCCTGCACGCCCCCCGACACTCCATCCCCTCACAATGCCCCCTCCACCCCCTCACACCCGACTCCGCGTGTCTAACGATACATGCCTCATTGTCTTCCCCAGGCCCAGGAGCCGATCGTCCAGGGACATCGTGGAGAAGCCCCCGCCGTCCAGCTGCAATCACATCCGCCCCCACTGACGCACGGCAGAGGGGGGAAGGAAGACTGACAGGAGGGCCCTCCTCTGAGGCCGTGGCACTGGAGGGGGATGCACAGAAGAAGGACAGACACGACAGGGACGAACACAGGACGGACAGTGAGGACACTGATGGCCGTGAGTCGGACGAGGAGAAGGCTGCGAGCCAGGACAGTGACGGAGAGAGGACTGCACAGTGGATGGCCAGACAATCGACGAACACACCGGACACGGCACCTAACGTGGACCGCAGACTAGTTGCGTCGGTTCAAGGATCGACCCAGGAGACCACAGACCTGGGGACAGATGAGAACCTCGGGTTTGCGGCACTGCTGTCACCCACAACATCCACCATCGCAGATACACTCACCTCAGTTGGGCACATAAGTGATGAGGTTCCCGGGTCACGGACTGGTGCGCACCACACAGCCGAGCCAGCACAGCAAGTGGAGGTAGGAGCAACCGAGGGGCTGGACGGTCGGGGGGCAGCCCAGGCCCAGCACCCAGCTGCTGCCCAGACAGTTCCCGGGTTCCTGGACTTACTAGACCCACCCACAGACCCGATGCATTTGGAAACCCAGGGAGTGGACAACGGGATGACGGCCGTCTTCCAGCATCTGCAGACCCAGTTGGAGGAGTCCATCCGCGTCCAGGAGCAGGGGGTGGCGACAGTCATGGCTGCCACCCAGGCCGACACCGCACGAGTGGCGTCCTCGGTGGAGGCAATGGGAGCAACGGTTTCGACCATGGGTCAAGTTCTGCAAGGCATGGGGCTTGATGTGCACGTGTCATCCGTGGCCCAGGACAGGGCTGCCCGCTCACAGGCAGCCATGTCCCAGAGCCAGCTGGACATTGCCGCCGCGCTCCGGGGTCTGGCCCTGTCCCAGCAGGCCATCGCTGAGAGCATCGGCGGCCGTGTCCACCTGCTGGATGGTGTCGCACAATCCCAGGAGATTGCGCACTCCCTGAGCTCCATCGCTGGGAACTTTCAGACCCTGGTCGATTCCACAACGGGCCTCCAGGACGGGCATCAGCAGGTGTCGGTGGTGCCACGGAGCATGTCTCCGCGGGCACCACCGTCCCATAGTGAGGCTGGGGGCCACCGGGCTCCCCGAGGGAGGAGGAGGTTCTGGTGCCCGTCCCTGTTACTCCAGCAAGAGAGGTCCCGGAACACTCGGACTCCACCCGTTCCGTCCCTGGTGCATCTGGTGGGCAGCGGGCAGAGCAGGGTGGCACCACGCCATCCAGCATGCCCGCCGAACAGCCTGGGCCATCCAAGCCGGGTCACCCCAGGAAACGCGCGCCGAAGGGGACCAACGTCGCAGGGCAGGAGTCTCAGCAGTCCGCCTCCACTCCTGCTGTACCATCTGGGGAAACACCAAGATGTAGTGGTAGGGGCCGTAAGGCCAAGAAGTTAGACACGTAGTAAGTTGGCACGGGTGCAGGGCACAGCTTAGTTGTAGGGGCGAGGGCACTTATATGTGAATGTCACAATTAAAGTCACTGTTACACCAAACCTAGATGCCTCTGTGCTATGTCCGGTGCCTGAGGGGTCGTGAGGGGGACTGAGTGACGCTGGGGGTCGAGGTTCTGTACAACGGGGAGGCTGGGTGTGTGTTTCTTCCCCCCCCCCCCCACCACCCAACACCCTGTCGCCCTCAGCACACCAACGCCAGCTGCCCCACATGGCCATGTGGTGGATTGTCCGTGACGCATACAGGGACCACCAAGGTGGAGGGTTCAGATATGGCCATGAGTCAGACATTGTCTAGCGATCCGGAGCTCACAGCTCATCGCAGAGCAGGTTATCATCATTCAACATGGCACTGATCACACCCGCTGACACAAGCAACTGTGTTAAAACATTCACGATGTGCCGCAGGTGTAAGGTGGTGTGAAAGTGGTGGTGTGGGAGGTAGGGTTGTGCGATGGTGCGGGAAGTGGGAGTTGCTGGGTGGTGCGGTTGTGCGCGATCCGTGATGCAAGTGCCTTGCTCAACGATGCCCTCCCTCTAGTTAGTGAAACGTGCGGCGATCAACGCCTCGCATGCTCTCTCTCCCAGCCTTTGTCGTTGTGCAGCCTCCCGGCCATATCCCGCCCTCGGGTCGTGTCTGTGCCCCCCCTCCCCATCCTCTTCCTCCTCCTCATCGGGCTCACCCTGTGCATCCTCCTCCAGGACATCGCCCCTCTGTTGGGCAATGTTGTGCAACATACTGCAGACCACAACTATGCACCCGGGGTGAAAATAGCGGGGTGAAAGAATGAGCCAGTATGAAAGCATCATGCACGCTGCCAGGGTACTGGGCGCACACGTGCATTATCTTCATGCGATGGTCGCAGACTACCTGAATGTTCATCGAGTAGTTCCCCTTCCTTTTCAGGAAAATGTCCCTGTTATCCGAGGGTGGACGCATGGCGACGTGCACCCCATCAATCACCCCCTGGATCATCGGCATCCCGGCCATGGAGGCGAATCCCGCTGCCCGGTCAGCCTGTTGATCTCCGGAAAATGTATGTATCTGTCGGCGATGTCATAAAGGGCGTCGGTGACGGCCCGGATGCACCAGTGCACTGGTGCCTGCGAGATTCCAGACAGGTCCCCGCTCAGCACCTGGAAGGACCCCGTGGCGAAGAAATTGTGGGCAACCGTGACCTTGACGGTCACCAGGATAGCATGTCCTCCCCCCCATTCCACGTGGTGCCAGGTGCGCCATGCGGTGGCATATATGTGCCATGGTCTCCCGATTCAATCGGAGTCTCCTCCTGCATGCCGTATCCGGAAGCTCCTGGAATAACATGCGGTCCCGTAACACTCGTGGCCGCGTGGGACGCCACCGGCGCCTTGGCACCACCATCTGCTCCTGCCCCTCCCCCTGCGCCCCATCAGGATCCGAATCCTCGTCCTCCGCATGCCCAACGATGTGGTGGTCATTGTCACCCTCCGCCTCCTCATGCACCTGTCGGGCGGGAGGGCCTGCAGCATGAGCGGCTGGCACTGGGCCCTCTGCAGCCAGTCCCTCAGTTGCAGCCGCCGCTCCAGCAGCTGCTCTGAGCCACCTTCGGCGGCGGCGCCGAATGGTTACCTGCAGGGCAGCCGCTCCCGCCACGGCGGCAAACATAACTGGTTTGTGCGCAAACATGATGAACTACACGAAGGGGGGGAGAGAGGTTGGGAAGGAGAGACAACAACATGTTTAACAATGGCGCTTTGACACCTCGACAGCCAGGGCCCATGGGATACATGGGTGCCCTGGCTGTCTTGTTCCGCTGCAGACACACATGCAACCTTCGCCCTGCCCACAGTATCCGTCCACCACCCGCTTAACCCCGTCCCTAATTATTGCGGCGCCACTTGCCTCGGCCCATCACCATGACCTGCACTTGTCTTCGCCACCGTCCTGCCAGGCCGATTGGCATGTCGCTCCCGCGGGTAATCTTGCCTGCCCTCCCCCCCCCGCACACACAGCACGGCGGCATCGCATCCGCTCCTCAATCCTTCACCCCCTGCTCCTTCCTCCATCCCCTCAATCCTCCACCCCCTGCTCCTTCCTCTACCCCCTGCTCCTTCCTCCATCCCCTCAATCCTCCACCCCCTGCTCCTTCCTCCAACCCCTCAATCCTCCACCCCCTGCTCCTTCCTCCACCCCCTTAATCCTCCACCCCCTGCTCCTTCCTCCACCCCCTCAATCCTCCACCCCCTCCTTCCTCCACCCCCTCCTTCCTCCACCCCCTCCGCATTACTCCACCCCCTCCTCAATCCTCCACCCATGCTCCTTCCTCCACCCCCTCCTCCTTTCCCCACCCCCTCCTTCCTCCACCCCATCCTCCTTTCCCCACCCCTTCCTTCTTCCACCTCCGCCTCAATCCTCCACCCCCTGCTCCTTCCTCCACCCCTGCTCCTTCCTCCACCCCCTGCTCCTTTCCCCGCCCCCTCCTCCTTTCCCCACCCCCTCCGCATTCCTCCACCCCTGATCTTCCTCCACCCCTCCTCCTTCCTCCACCCCCTACGCATTCCTCCACCCCCTCCCCATTCCTCCACCCCTGCTCCTTCCTCCACCCTCTCCTTTTCCCACCCCCTCCTTCCTCCACTCCCTCCTCAATCTCCCACCCCCTTCTCAATCCTCCACCCCCTGCTCCTTCCTCCACCCCCTCCGCATTCCTCCACCCCCTCGTCCTTCCTCCACCCCCTCCTCCTTCCTCCACCCCTGCACCTTTCTCCACCCCCTCCTCAATCCTCCACCCCCTCCTCAATCCTCCACCACCCCTGCTCCTTCCTCCACCCCCTCCTCCTTCCTCCACTCACTCCTTCCTCCACACCTTGCTCCATGCCCCCCCCAGGCATTGCGGCATCCTTCTCCTACCACCCCCACCCCCCACCCCCGAGCATTGTGGCATCCTTCTCCGAGAACCCTCCCACCACCACCCCCAGCACCGGCCGTGGACGCCACCTCCTGCTGCCTACGGTGAGGCCGGCCACTCACCTCCTTCCTCCACATCGCTGAATTGCGGGGGACCTGGAGAATCGCCGTACTTAATACCTCAGGCGATTCTCCGGCAGGCGCGGCGCTGACCTCAATGAAGCCGTTCTCGCCGTTTGGGAGAATGGCGGAATGGTGTAGGACCGGCGCCGCGGGAAAAAATGGCGCGAACGGCGATTCTCCCATACGGCGCGGCATGGGAGAATCCCGCCCAAGGTGTTTGGATTTCACTTTAAATATTAATGGCCCCTAACCAGATCATTACAGTGATAATACAGCCTTAATTAGTCTCTGTAACACTGAAAAGTTAACTTTACAAGTGTTTTGTAAATAAATTGCTGTTGGAGATTTGCAAAAAGATTTTAAAAAATTTAAAAATTCTTTCTGTTTGTATCTATTTCAATCCCATCATTCTTTCACTATTCGTTTCACTTTCTGTGCATGATTTTATGCCAACAATTCTAAATTGCGGTTGTCAAAACTCTGCTGCTCATGGCTTACCATGCAACAGGTCTCACTCCCCTACCACCCCCCCCCCCTGACCTAAGGTCTTGATTTTAACATTCTCATCTTAATTTACTCCATTGGCACATCCTTCCCAACCCTGTAATCTCTTCCAGTCCACAATCCACCGAGATATCTGCGCTCCTCTAATTCTGACCTCTTGTGCATCCCCAGTTTTAATTGCTCTACCGTTGGTGGGCCTCCTGTTGCAATCCCTAAATCTCTCTGCCTCTCCAACTTGCTTTCCTCCTTTAAGACACTTCATAAAACCTACTTCCTTTACCAAGCTTTTAGTCATTTGACCTAATATCTCCTTATGCTGCTCAATGTTTCACGATGTTGTATAATTAGGATGACCAGATGTGTCAGTTCAGTTGATTTGCTGCAGGTTTTTTACTAAATGACCCGGAGTCCTAACCCTTTTCCACAAATCGCTCAAATGTCTGAAATAAAAACAGAAAGTGCTGGAAAGTCTCAACAGGTCTGGCACCATCTGTGGAGAGAGAAACAGTGCAAATGTTTTGAGTCCATAACCATTCTTCTCCAGTTCCGAAGAAGACTAAAATTGGACTTGAAACATCAACTCTGTTTCTCTCTCCACAGATGTTGCCAAACCTGCTGAGCTTTTCCTGCACTTTCTCCTTTTATTTCAATCTCCAGCATTTGCAATATTTTTCTTTTATTTCAGCACTCAAATGTTTGGGTCGTCAGCTCCACTGAAGACATTAATCTGACCCTTGCATTCCATGTCTTATCCATCGGTACACAGGGGAGCCAAACATAACATTTTTTTAAATGGAGTCCTTTCAAATTGTAAATTATCCAAAGGGCTGCACTTATATCCAGAAATCGGCCAATCAGCAGGTCCATTTTGGTTGCCGGGTCATATAAGGGGGCTTCATTCAATCAGGTGGGTCACTGGGTGAGCAGAAAGTCAAAGAAATGTTGTGAAAAGACACAAGTGGAAAATAGGGAGGTTGCCCTGTGCTTTGAGTTACTTTTGACTGTGGCTGGGTTTGAATTGATCTACCTTTAGGGCCTTTGGGCTTCCCCTGGGAATCTGCAACACTGGGGAGTAGGTGTGCCAGAGTGAGTGAGAGGTGGTAAGTGGGGATCACAGCTTAGCCCTGGGCGCTCAATGGTTGGCTTGAGCCATTGCTTGTCACACAGCATTTTAATTTGCCGCCAGCTAAGGGAGTTTGTTCCATAAGATGTTTTGTTCTGTGCTGTGGATTTCCTCTACCATCTGGGAGGACAAGGGCAGCAGATATATGGGAACACCACCACATGGAATTTCCCCTTCAAACCATTCACCATCCTGGCTTGGAAATATATTGCCGTTCCTTCACTGCCGCTGGGTCAAAAAAAAATCTAGAACTCCTTCCCTAACAGCACTGTGGGTGTACCTACACCACAGAGACTGCAGAGGTTCAAGAAGGTAGCTCACCACCACCTTCTCAAAGCAATTAGGGATGGGCAATAAATGCTGGTCTTGCCAGCAAAGTCTTCAACACTTGAATGAATAAAAAATATGTATTTTTACACTATGAGTTACTGTGATTGGAAATACACTGCATGGAAGGAGATTGAAGTGGAGCATTCAAAAGGGAATTGGATAAATAACCGAAAGGGGGAAGAAATACAGGGTTTTGGGGAAAGAGCAGAGGACTGGACTAATTGATTGTCTCCACCGAAGTATTGGCACTGTTATGAGGCTGATTAGACTACTCCTCATTACTATGATTCTATATGTCTTATGCAGCTGGTCGGAAATGTAATGTCAATTCACTGGGTTTGTCTGGTGATCCAGAAACCACATTCTGTACCGGATCTCTTTCCTGTAGCTGTCCACGCAGTGTACAAACAGCCACAGCAGGATTAACGTTGTTATGGTTGGCAACTCTCCACGGTTGCACTGGAGTCTCCAAGAGTTACAGATTAATCTTCTGGACTCTGTTTCAAGAACCCCATGAGAAAAACTACCGATGTATTAAAGCAATTGTGCTGTTTCTTTTTTCTTAATTTTCTTTGACTACTTTTGTTTATTCGTTCTAAAAAAAACAAATATGAGGGAGTTAAGGCTGGAGGGGCTGGGTGGTGATGGAATGTCACGGGGCACAATCTCCAGGAAAAAGTTTAAACCGATTTGGCAATCCTCATCGTGATATAAACTGTAGGATTTGTGCGCCTCTTGCTGACATATCTGACCACAACATGAACTTGTGTTTAATGTAATAAAACATCCCAAGACACTTTACTATTTTTGATAGCAAGCCACATAAGAAGATATTAAGACAGGTTAGGAAATTTGGTCAAGTAAATTTTAAAGAGATTCTTAAATAAAAGAGGGAGAGGTGGTGAGGTCTAGGGATGGAATTCAAGCACTTAGGGCCTAGGCAATGGAAGGCATGGTTGCCAATGGTGGAGAGATTAAAATCATGGATCCGCAAGAGGTCAGAATGGGGCAGGTTTTTGTGCTGACATCCTTTAAGAGAAGGACCAGTTTGTCAAGTCTGAAAACAAAAACAGAAGAAGTTGGAGCTTCTCAGCAGGTCAAGAAGCATTTTATTCCCAGTCCCACGACTAAGGCACGGCACCTGAAATGTTTTTTTTTAAAACTAAGAGTGCCTAATTCATTTTTTCCAATTAAAGGGCAATTTTAGTGTGGCCAATCCACCTAGCATGCACATCTTTGGGTTGTGGGGGTGAAACCCACGCAGACACGGGGAGAATGTGCAAGCTCCACACGGACAGTGACCCAGAGCAGGGATCGAACCTGGGACCTCGGCGCCGTGAGGCAACAGGGTTAACCCACTGCGCCACCGTGCTGCCCTGGCACCTGAGTGTCTGACTTCTGTTTATCCCCGATGTTACTCGACCTGCTGAATATTTTCAGCTTAATTTTCTTATGGTCGTGCTCCCAGATTTCTAGGTCTGCAGTACTGTGCTTTTGGTCATCCCTTTCCAAGATTACAATGTGTTCAGGTTTTTCAAGAAATGCCACTTTGACAAAAATAATTTGTTGTTTGTCAAATTCTCTTATTTCTATCTTCAAGTTCTTTTAAAAATTCACATTATAATTGAGGATTGTTGCTAATTGTGTTTCTCGCTTTACTTGGCTCTGAATATGACGGTCAATATGGTCCCCTCCCTTAATTCTAATTACGTTTTGCTCGAGAGTCGCCAGGTATCTTTCGATATCGCCACAAGGTTCAAACCGAATACTGATCAAAGACTCGATACACCAGTTAGTTAGTTCAAAGTCAAATGCTTATTTATTTACACACACAGTTAAATATAATCATGCACAAATACTACCGACTAAACTATCACTACTGCTAAAGCCTATACTTAGCTTTGGGCGCCCACTCAGTCAGAGGAACAATGGCCATTGTTCGGTTCTGAGGCTGCTAGGGTTGAAGTGGTGAAAGGGAACAGCTAAGATCATCTGTCTGGTAGCTTGCGTTGACCTTGGACTTACTTGTTCTGGTGTAGCTTTTGGGCAGGTCTCTCTTCTGTGAGAGCCGGAGCCAAGAGAACGATTCTCTCTTGGGGGGATCCTTCTTATACCCAAAAGGGGCTTCGCGCGCTTTTGGGCAGGCCTTGAACTTGGCCCCAATTAATTGGGCCGTTTCTCAATCGTTCCTATCGATTTCCTCCAATAAAGGGGTGGGTGCCCTGATGGCTGGGCGTGTCCTAGGTGGCCGTTGGCCTGCTTTGTTCTGGTCTCCTTTGGCGCCGGGGTGTCTGTCTTAGTATTGTTTACTTAAATGTTACTCTTTTGTCCCCGGAGATGGCTCATTAGTATGCTAATGGGTTTGCAGTTTTGGTCTTGTCTGGGAGCTACGGCTCTAATCAACAGACAACCCTGCACCTGCTTGCTTTCTCAGTACTGTCCATTTTCCCTGCAATCTTTGCAAAATGTCCATTTTGTAATCGGAAAGTGGCCATCCCAGATGGCTACAGGATCAAACTTTATTCTTACATTTACTTCAGTTGAGAGAATACATTCAATGTGTTCTTTGCTTTCAATGTTAGTGCTAATAACATGCTAAAGCAAAGAGATGCCACCTCTTGACAGCTGTGGCCTTTGTACTCTGAGCTTCTCTGCATATGAGACCCACAGGTACACATTATAAAGCAGGAATTGAAACTTGGATGCCTTGCATATCATAAATTATTTTCACTTTGAGCAACAATGCATCAGAATAAATAATTTTGCAGAAAGCATTGATTCAAGCAGTTCCCTAATTAGATCAATGCACTGTGTGTTACATCACTCACCTTTGCAAACCTGCAATCTCTTAAATTTAATATCTGATCGTTTGAGTTAGCTGACCTCAGCATGGGGAGTTCAACATCTACTTAATACTTCAAAAAAAATGTTAGAACTGGCATGGGTGTTATGGGTTCGGGATGATTAACTACCCTATGGATCTTGCTGAATATAATGCCCCCCAATAAGTGGGGGGGGGGCCCTTAACAATACTTTGCTTTGTATAAATAGTGTTGGCAAATAAGGCACCGACTAGAGAAAACCCTGTGGGGAACTACTGGAGCTGTTAATAATAGCTATTGTGAAATAAAGTAAATTGTAGACCCTTTGTTGCTCTGACAAAACTGGTGATGAGGGTAAAGACTGGATAGCTATTGAAGCTGCCGAGCCACCTCCCCATACTTCTTGGATACAAGTTGGAAATTTGCTTTCATTATGTCTCTTTTTGGACATTTGGGCATTTCTGATGCTGGACTGGAAGATTGGAATCAGTACGCACAGACTATGAGTTACCTTTTTCCGGGCCAATAATATCGCAAAGAACAACCAGCGGTAGTCATCTTGCTAACTGCCTGTGGCGCGAATAAGAAAGAAGAACTTGCCTTTATATAGCCCCTTTATGATCTCAGGATGTTCCAAGGTTACGATCAAGTCACCTCTTACTCTTTTAAACTCTACTGGACTCAAACGTAACCTCTCCAATACTTCCTTATCAGACAACTCGTCCATTTCTGTTATTAATATAGTAAACCTTCTCTGAGCAGCTTCAAAAGTATTTGCATCTTTCCTTAAATAAAGGGACCAATACTGTACACAACACGCCAGATGTGGCCTCACCAATGTCCTGCACAACTGAAGCATAACCTCCCTACTTTTGTAATCAATTCCCCTCACAATAAATTATAACATTCTATTAGCTTTCCTAATTACTTGCTGTACCTGTATACTAGGCTTTTGTGATTTATGCACTAAGACATCCAGATCCCTCTGCAACTCAGAGCTCTGCAATCTTTCATCATTTAGATGATATGCTTCCTTTTTGTTCTTCCTGCAAAAATGGACAATTTCACATTTGCCCACATTGTACTCAATTTGCCAGAGTTTTGCCCACTCACTTAACCTATTTATGTTGTTACATCCGCTTCAATTTACTTTTCTACCTATCTTTTTGTCATCCGAAAATTTTAGCAACCATATCTTCAGTCCCTTCACCCAAGTCATTTATATAAATTGTAAAAAATTGAGGCCCCAGCACTGACCCCTGTGGCACACCACTCATCACATCCGGCCAACTAGAAAAATACAAATTTATGCCAAATATCTATTTCCTGTTGTAGCGCACAATGACTTACGAGAGAGACGAATAGAGGTGAAGTCGATGAGGCTTTATTAAGCGTGACTTGTTCCCAGCAGTTCAGCAACAGACTGGAGCTGCGGGGAGAAGCCCAGGTTCTTACACTCCGCCTTCAGGGCGGAGCTAGGGATCAACAGCCAACCAGGACCCGGGATCTGTCAGCCAATACATCACAGCTTCACAGTCCCACATGACCCCTAATGCATACTACCACATTCACCCCTTGTTAAAAATGAACCCGACGGGGTGCTGCTTCGCATGGTGGTAGGGGTTTACAAGGCTGGTCCTGGGAGGAGAAAAATTTTGGCATGTCTTTTCAATGCTCTACACTTTGCCCTACATTGGGCTATGTACAGGGCTTGTGAACTATTTACAAAATTCGTAAGAGGAAAAAGAACATTCTCGTTAAAGTCCACAACATTCTTGTGTTACACCGATGCCACGAGTCGAGCGGGCGGTCTGGTCTTCCTTGTTGATCGCCTCAGCCCCGGTGGTGGTGCAGGTGCTTGTTCCCGCGTTGTCGACTCCGGGAGCTTTTCGGTGTCTGCTTCCGTTTCACTCCTGGTCGGACATGGGAGGAGGACCGATCCTCCCGGGAAGGGGGCGGTCACGGGGTGCGCCGGTGGCAGGGAGGGGGTGATCGGTGTCGGGGGGGTGTGCATGTTGCCGGCGGGCGCCAGGTCTCGCAGGGAGACCGTGTCCTGTCGGCCGTCGGGGTACGCCACGTAGGCATACTGCGGGTTCGCGTGGAGGAGATGAACCCTCTCGACCAATGGGTCCGACTTGTGCGCCCGCACATGTTTCCGGAGCAGGATGGGTCCTGGGGCCGCCAGCCAGGTCGGCAGCGACGTTCCGGAGGAGGACTTCCTGGGGAAGACAAGGAGGCGCTCATGAGGCGTTTGGTTAGTGGTGGTACACAGCAGCGACCGGATGGAGTGGAGAGCGTCCGGGAGGACCTCCTGCCACCGTGAAACTGGGAGATCTCTGGACCGTAGGGCCAGTAGGACGGTCTTCCAGACCGTGCCGTTCTCCCTCTCTACTTGCCCGTTCCCCCGCGGGTTGTAGCTGGTCGTCCTGCTCGAGGCTATGCCCTTGCTGAGCAGGAACTGGCGCAGCTCGTCACTCATGAAGGAGGACCCCCTGTCGCTATGGATATATGCGGGGCAACCGAACAGTGTGAATATAGTGCTCAGGGCTTTAATAACTGTGGCCGCTGTCATGTCGGGGCAGGGGATGGCGAAAGGGAAATGGGAGTACTCGTCCACCACGTTCAGGAAGTATGTGTTTCGATCGGTGGAGGGGAGGGGCCCTTTGAAATCCAGACTGAGGCATTCAAAGGGGCGGGAAGCCTTGATCAGGTGCGCTCTATCTGGCCTGAAAAAATGCGGTTTGCACTCAGCGCAGATGTGGCAGTTCCTGGTGACAGTACGGACCTCCTCCACGGAGTAGGGGAGGTTGCGGGACTTTATAAAATGGTAGAACCGAGTGACCCCCGGGTGGCAGAGGTCCTCGTGGAGGGTTTGGAGACGGTCTATTTGTGCGTTGGCACATGTGCCGCGGGATAGGGCATCGGACGGCTCGTTCAGCTTTCCGGGACGGTACAAGATCTCGTAGTTGAAGGTGGAGAGCTCGATCCTCCACCTTAAGATCTTGTCATTTTTAATTTTGCCCCGCTGTGCATTATCGAACATGAAAGCTACCGACCGTTGGTCAGTGAGGAGAGTGAATCTCCTGCCGGCCAGGTAATGCCTCCAATGTCGCACAGCTTCCACTATGGCTTGGGCTTCCTTTTCCACTGAGGAGTGGCGGATTTCTGAGGCGTGGAGGGTTCGGGAGAAGAAGGCCACGGGTCTGCCCGCTTGGTTAAGGGTGGCCGCTAGAGCTACATCGGAGGCGTCGCTCTCGACCTGGAAGGGGAGGGACTCGTCGATGGCGCGCATCGTGGCCTTTGCGATATCCGCTTTGATGCTGCTGAAGGCCTGGCGAGCCTCTGTCGACAGGGGGAAGGTAGTGGTCTGTATTAGTGGGCGGGCCTTGTCTGCATACTGGGGGACCCACTGGGCGTAATATGAAAAAAAACCCAGGCATCGTTTCAGGGCTTTGGAGCAGTGGGGAAGGGGAAATTCCATAAGGGGACACATGCGTTCGGGGTCGGGGCCTATTATCCCATTGCGCACTACGTATCCCAGGATGGCCAGCCGGTTTGTGCTAAACACGCACTTGTCCTCGTTGTATGTGAGGTTCAAGGCGTTTGCGGTCTGGAGGAATTTTTGGAGGTTGGCGTCGTGGTCCTGCTGATCGTGGCCGCAGATGGTTACGTTGTCGAGATACGGGAACGTGGCCTGTAGCCTGTGTTGGTCAACCATTCGGTCCATCTCCCGTTGGAAGACCGAGACCCCGTTTGTGACGCCAAATGGGACCCTTAGGAAGTGGTATAGTCGCCCATCTGCTTTGAAGGCTGTGTACTTGCGGTCACTTGGGCGGATGGGGAGCTGGTGATAGGCGGACTTGAGGTCCACGGTGGAGAAGACCTTATATTGGGCAATCCGATTTACCATGTTGGATATGCGGGGGAGAGGGTACGCATCTAGCTGTGTGTACCTGTTGATGGTCTGGCTATAGTCTATGACCATCCTTTGCTTCTCCCCGGTCTTTACTACTACCACCTGTGCTCTCCAGGGACTATTGCTGGCCTGGATTATACCTTCCTTCAGCAACCGCTGGACTTCGGACCGGATAAATGTCCGGTCCTGGGCGCTGTACCGTCTGCTCCTAGTGGCGACGGGTTTGCAATCCGGGGTGAGATTTGCAAACAAGGATGGCGGTTCAACTTTGAGGGTTGCGAGGCCGCAGATAGTGAGTGGGGGTATTGGGCCGCCGAATTGAAACGTTAGGCTCTGCAGATTGCACTGGAAATCTAATCCCAGTAATGTGGGTGCGCAGAGTTGGGGAAGGACGTAGAGCCTGTAGTTTTTAAACTCCCTTCCTTGCACCGTTAGGGTCACTATGCAGAACCCTTTGATCTCTACGGAGTGGGATCCTGCAGCTAGGGAAATCTTTTGCGTACTGGGACGGATGGTCAAAAAACGGCGTCTTACCGTGTCGGGGTGGATGAAGCTTTCGGTGCTCCCGGAGTCGATCAGGCATGGCGTCTCGTGTCCGTTGATCAGCACCGTTGTTGTCGTCGTCTGGAGCGTCCGGGGCCGTGCTTGATCCAGCGTCACCGAGGCCAGATGTGGGCGTGGTGTCTCAGCGTCTTCTTCGGACCCCGTGGAGCCGTCGATGCTGGGGTCCTTTGTTGTCATCCAAGATGGCGGCATCCATGAATCGCACGCGGCCGGGGGTGGACAAGATGGCCGCCTCCACGGATCGCACGTGGTCGGGGGTGGACAAAATGGCCACCCCCATGCATCGCACATGGCTGGGGGGTCACAAGATGGCGGCGCCCATCCTCCCCTCGTGGTGGCTGGGACCCAAAATGGCGGCGCCCGCGAGTCGCACATGGGGCGCTGGGGGGGGTTGGGGAGCGTTTGGGATGCGCTGGACTCTTTCTTCTCTGGGGACAGCGGCGACCCCCCGGGACCGGCACACAGCCGTGAAATGGCCCTTTTTCCCGCAGCTTTTGCAAGTTGCTGCGCGGGTCGGGCAGCGCTGCCGGGGGTGTTTCGCCTGCCCGCAGAAATAGCAGCGGGCCCCCCCGGGATGGTCTGGCATCTTAACCGCGCAAGCCTGTGAGGGGGGGGGAGGGGGTTTGTCGCGTCGGGGGTCCACGGAGCCCAAGGGGCTGCCGCGCGGTCGGGGCCGTAGGCGCGGGCGTTTTGCGAGGCCACATCTAGGGAAACTGCAATGGCCCGTGCCTCTGAGAGTCCTAGCGACTCTTTTTCTAAGAGTCTTTGGCGGATTTGGGGAGAGTTCATACCTGCCACAAACGCATCGCGAATTAACATGTCCGTGTGTTCCGTCGCGTTTACCGGCGAGCAGCCGCAGCCCCGTCCCAAAATTAGCAGCGCGGCGTAGAACTCTTCTAGTGATTCTCCGGGGCTTTGCCGTCTCGTTGCGAGTTCGTAGCGTGCGTAGACCTGGTTCACTGGACGAACGTAGACGCTCTTTAGTGCTGCGACCGCCGTCGGGAAATCCTCTGCGTCTTCTATGAGAGGGTAAATTTCTGGGCTTACCCTTGAGTGCAGGACCTGTAGTTTCTGGTCTTCTGTGATCTGGCCGGGGGCCGTTCGGAGGTAGCCTTCGAAACAAGCCTGCCAGTGTTTAAAAACTGCTGTCGCGTTCACTGCGTGGGGGTTGATCCGCAGGCATTCCGGGACGATCCTGAGCTCCATAGTTCTTTAAGCACGCTTAATAAATTGTAGCGCACAATGACTTACGAGAGAGACGAATAGAGGTGAAGTTGATGAGGCTTTATTAAGCGTGACTTGTTCCCAGCAGTTCAGCAACAGACTGGAGCTGCAGGGAGAAGCCCAGGTTCTTCTACTCCGCCTTCAGGGCGGAGCTAGGGATCAACAGCCAACCAGGACCCGGGGTCTGTCAGCCAATAGCATCACGGCTTCACAGTCCCACATGACCCCTAATGCATACTACCACATCTGTCAGCTAGCTAATCTGCAATCCATGCCAATATGTTACCCCCTACACCATGAGCTTTTATTTTCTGCAATAACCTTGATGTGGTACCTTATCAAATACCTTCTGTAAATCTAAGTACTGTACATCAGTGGGTTCCCCAGTATTTAAAGCACATGTGAATCCTTCAAAGAACTCCAATAAATCAATTAAGAATGAATTGCCTTTCACAAAACCATGTTGACTCTGCCTGATTTCCTTGAATTTTTCCAAGTGCCCTACTATAACTGAATCCCTACGGTGCATAAGGTGGCCATTCGGCCGATTGAGTCTGCACTCACCCTCTGAAAGAACACTCTACCCAGGCCCACTTCCCCGTCCATCCTGCCCTATCTCCACAACCTAACCTGCGTATCCCTGGACACGAAGGGGCAATTTAGCATGGCCAATCCACCTGACCTGCACATCTTTGGACTGTGGTAGGAAATCGGAGCACCTGAAGGAAACCCACACAGACACAGGGAGGACGTGCAAACTCCACACAGACTGTCATTCAAGGCTGGAATCGAATCCGCGTCATTGGTGCTTTGAGGCAGCAGTGCTAACCACTGGACCATTGTGCCGCCCATTATCCTTAATAATGGCTTCTAGCATTTTCTCTGTGACAAATGTTAGGCTAACTGGCTTGATGGCAGACAAGCGAATCAAGTCTAAGTGGAGTCCAGAAGAGCACAGGTTAAAACATAGACTTAACAAGACTCAGAAGTAAACAATGCACCCTGTACAGATAGGCTAAGCTTAATGATTGAGCTAAAATATACCCCACTATTTTATCAATAATTTTCTAAATTAAAATTCTTGTCTTACAAATTAAGTTAAGCACTGTCCTTTGTCATTTGCACATTTATACTATAACTACAGTTGAAATGTACCAACAGTATAGTTACAGTTTAAATAGCTTTGCACTGATGTTTTGGATCTGTTGTGTAAATCTGAAACTAGATCCCAGCTGACATGAGAGTGAAGCATATGAGGCTATCTTACTTACAAAATTCTTACAAGGTGTGACAGGGTAGATGTAGATTGGATGTTTCCCCGGGCTCGGGTGCCTAGAACCAGGGACCACAGTCTCAGAATAAGTGGCAGGCTATTTAAGACTGAGGTGGGGGTTTTGCGGCCCCGACATGGCGGGACCCACCCCGGGAGATTTCACAACCCAGTCAAAAGCTTATTGATTTCTGGCAGGACCAGTCGATCCTGGCGGCCGGTGGGGGTTGGAAAATCCCGCCCTGGGATGAGGAGGAATTTCTTCACCCAAAGGGTGATGAGTTTCTCCCCCAAGGAGCTGTGGAAGCTCAATCATCGAGCATTCAAGACAGAAATCAATATAATTCAGGATACTAATGACAACAAGGGATATGGGATATTGGGGCAAATGGCATAGAGGTAGATGATCAGCCATGATTTTCTTTTGAATGGTGGAGCGGCCCCATTGGGTCAATTGCGCTTCTTGTGTTCCTATGTTCTCAAGGGAGTTTCACTCCACTTCATTCTGGAGTCAAATTGGGTGGCCACTCTGCATTTACACCTTTCATTTCCGCGAACTGAAGCTAACGCTGCTGTGTGAATTCTGTATTCAGGTATATTTTACAAACCGTGCAAGGTGTCACTCATGGCTCAGTGGGGAGCACTCTTGCTTCTGAGCCAGAGGTTTGTGGCTCAAGTTTCATTCCAGAGCCCTGAACACAAATTCCAGGCTGACCCTCCAGAACAGTGCTGAGGAAGTTGCAAGTGCTAACTTTCTGGTGAAACGTCAAACTGAGATCCCTTGTCTGCCTTCTCAGGTGAATGTAAGAGATTACTTGCCACTATTTTGAAGACGAGCAGGGGAGTTCGCCACAGTGTCTGAGTCAATATTTAACTCTTAACCAACATTGCCAGAACAGGCTACCTATCATTATCATTTTACTGTTTACAGCAGTTTGCTGGATGCAAATTGGTTGCCATGTTTCCTACATTTTTACAGTATCCATATTTCAAAACCAGCTTCATCATCTATAAAAGTAAAGTAACCATTGTCCCAGATGACCATCAGCTTTGAGGGGGAGAGCTGACTGGCGGTGATTTAACCTGAGGGTCACCACACCTCAGGCGAGGGCAAGGTTGAGATGGCGGGGTCTTCATGAATAACTCAGCCGGTACAAGAGTTGAATCAACACTGTTGGCCTCGCTCTGCAGCACAAACCAGCTGTCCAGCCAACTGAGCTAAACTGGCTAAAGCATTTTGGAAACCCCTGAAGTCATGACGGGTGCGACAGAAATGCAAGTATTTACTTCACCACAAAGTGGCAATGCTGAGTTGTCAGAGTTTTGTACTCAGCAGCCCCACCAGCAGGGGTTTAATGGAACTGCAGCTCCATAACAATTCCAAATTTAAAATAGCAGGACGCAAGGAAAGGCTGAATTTATTTGTTATTGAGAGAGAAATTTCTCCTTGCTCTTGATATAGTTGAGCATAAACAGTACACCCCATTCAGTGTTTAACATGTTACACACTCATTCACACTGCACAATTTACCCACAGTTTCAACCATGGTGTTCCACAGGTATAATAATCTTTATTGTCACAAGTAGGCATACATTAACACTGCAATGAAGTTACTGTGAAAAGCCCCTAGTCTCCACATTCCGGCACCTGTTCGGGTACACAGAGGGAGAATTCAGAATATCCAATTCATCTGACAGCACATATTTTGGGACTTGTGGGAGGAAACCGGAGCACCCGGAGGAAACCCACGCAGACACGGGGAGAACGTGCAGACTCCACACAGACAGTGACTCATGCTGGGAATTGAACCTAGGACCCTGGAGCTGCGAAGCAACAGTGCTACCCACTGGACTTCCGGTGGCGGCGATGAGGGAGAAAGTCGCACATTTGGTGCCTCTCGATCCGGTCGGACTTTTGGACCTTTTCCCCCGACTTTTTTGTACTTTTGAGTGCTGGATCTGAAGGCATAGGCACTCAGGCACTGACTCCAGACATAGGTATGCAATTAAGAAGCAGAAAGAATCGCAAACAGCTGAAGAAGTGGGCAAACAAGGGCAGTGCAGAAGATGCTGCTGAGGACAATATGGCCGATGTCCGGACCCCGGTGCAGACAGCCCAGCCAATGACGGAGCCTCTGTTGAAGGTCATCCAAGAGGGCTTTACCGCATTGAAGCGGGACAGTTTCGACCCGATTCAGAAATCTATCGAGCGCTTGGAGCATAGATTATCAGAGAATTTTATCATAGAATTTACAGTGCAGAAGGAGGCCATTCAGCCCATCGTGTCTGCACCGGCTCTTGGAAAGAGCACCCTACCCAAGGTCAACACCTCCATTCTATGCCCATAACCCAGTAACCTCACCCAACACTAAGGGCAATTTTGGACACTAAGGGCAATTTAGCATGGCCAATCCACCGAACCTGCACATCTTTGGACTGTGGGAGGAAACCGGAGCACCCGGAGGAAACCCACGCATACACGGGGAGGATGTGCAGACTCCACGCAGACAGTGACCCAAGCTGAAATCGAACCTGGGACCCTGGAGCTGTGAAACAATTGTGCTATCCACAATGCTACTGTGCTGCCCCTGGGCTGGATGCCCAGGATCGGACGATCCAGAAGCTGGAAAAGGCGCTGGAGGAGCAGGAGAATCACCAAACGGTGGTGGAGGCGGAGATGGAGAGGCTGAAGGATCAACAAGAAAGGCTCCTGGAAAAGGTGGAGGACCTGGAAAATAGGTCTCGTCAGCAGAATTTGAGAATCGTTTGTCTCACAGAGGGGGCTGAGGGAGAGGGTGCTGCAGTGTATGTGGCGGGCATGTTCCAGAAGCTGTTGTGAGAGGATGTCTTCCCCGCCCAGTGGAGGTGGACAGGGCGCACAGGGCATTGGCGAGGCAGTCGTGAGCGGGGCCCCCTCCCGAGCGATGGTGGTCCGGTTTCACAGGTTCCTGGATAAGGAGCGGGTGCTACAGTGGGCCAAGCGCACGCGGAGCTGCCATTGGAATAACAGTGTCTTGTGCATCTACCAGGACCTGAGCGTGGAGGTGGCCAGAAGAAGGGCAGGCTACAGGCACGTCAAAGAGATTCTGTTAAAGAAGCAGGTGAAGTTTGGGCTGCTGTACCCGGCGCGCCTGTGGGTCACACACGAGGGACGGCACCATTACTTTGAGGATCCCGAGGATGCGATGGACTTCGCCAAGAGAGAGGGGCTGGTGCCGAACTGAGGACATTTTGGACTTGTGTTAAAAAGACACTGAGCGATGTTTACACATTTTTCTGGTGCTATGTTCTTTTTTTCCCCTGGTTTTTCTTTTTCTGTCCTGTATTTGAATTTTTGTTGGAAAAAGAGGGTAGTTAAGGTATATGGTGCTGGGGGTTTTTGTGTTCGGATTGGGGTGGTTGGAAGTGCCTATTACTTATTCTGTTTTATTCGATTTGCACTAGCGTTGGGGTTTTCTTATTTTCTTGTTTTGTTTGTTTCTTTTCAGAGCAATTGCTCGAGGATGGCTGGTTTGAGGAAGTGGTGTTGATGGGCGGGGGGGGAATGGGTCAGAGGGAACAATAGGTGGGAGACTTGTTGGCACAGGAGTCGAGAGTCACCAGGCTAGCTGGGTGAGCTGATCTACGGAAGCCAGGTGGGGGGGGGGGGGGGGGTGGGGGGGTGTATATTTAGTTAGATTACGGCAGGGGTTAGGTTACAGGGTGTTGTTGCTTGGGGGGGAGGGGGGGGGGTAGTTGTTCTGCTGACGAGGGTGAGACTTAGGTGCGGGATCTTGGAGGAGGTCGGAGGTGGGGGCTGCCAGAAGGCGGGCCGGGGGAAGCACGACACAGGGACTGTGGGCGGCCCCAAGAAAGGAGATGGCTGATCGGCAGGGGTGGGGGGTGGGGGGGGGGGGCACGGTACCCCTCAACCAGGCTGATCACCTGGAACGTCAGAGGGTTAAACGGGCCGGTAAAAAGGGCACATGTGTTCACGCATCTGAGGGCGCTGAAGGTGGACGTAATAATGCTTCAGGAGACCCATCTGAAAGTGGCGGACCAGGTCAGATTAAGGAAGGGCTGGATTAGCCAGGTCTTCCACTCGGGGCTGGATGCTAAAACCAGGGGGTTGCGATTTTGGTCAACAAACGGGTGCAATTTGAGGCGGGCAGCACAATCTCGGATGGCGGAGGCAGATTTGTCAGGGTGAGTGGCAAGCTTGAGGGGATGAGGGTGGTCTTGGTCAATGTATATGCCCCAAATTGGGACGATGTGGAGTTTATTAAGAGACTGCTGGGGAAGATACCGGACCTGGACTTGCACAGGCTGATTATGGGAGGGGATTCTAACACAGCCCTTGACCCCGGCCTAGACCGGTCGTGTTCAAAAACGGGTAAGATGTAGGCAATGGCAAAAGAGTTGAGGGGGTTTATGGAGCAAATGGGGGAGTCTGATCCATGGAGGGCTAGTCGGCCGACGGGGAGGGAGTTTTTGTTCTATTCACATGTCCATAAGGTGTATTCCAGAATTGATTCTTTCATCATGAGCAGGGATTTGCTAGCGAGGGTGACAGACACAGAATATTCGGCGATCGCCATTTCGGACCATGCCCCGCACTGGGTTGATCTGCAGGTCTGCAAGGCAAGTTTTCAGCGCCCTCAATGGAGGCTGGAGGTCGGTTTGTTGGCGGACGAGGCGGTGTGTGAGAGGGTGAGGGAATGTATGCAAAACCACCTGCAGGTCAATGACACGGGGAAGTCTCAGCTGCGGTGCTTTGGGAGGCGCTGAAGGCAGTAGTGAGAGGGGAGCTGATTTTGATTAGAGCACATAGGGACAGGACGGACAGGGCAGAAATGGACTGACTGGTAAGGGAGATCTTACAGACAGACAGGAGATGTGCGGAGAACCCGAGGGCAGAGCTACTGAGGGAACAACGAAGGCTAAAGGCTGAGTTTGGGGTGTTGTCCACAGGTAAGGCTGTGGAGCAGCTTTGGAAGGTGAGGGGTGCGATTTACGAGCACGGGGAGAAAGCCAGTAGAATGCTGGCATAACAGCTGAGGAAGAGGGAGGCGGCCAGGGAAATAGGGAAGGTAGTCGACGTGGGGGGGGGGAAACTTGGTAGGAGGTCCGACAGAGCTGAACAAGGTGTTTAGGGACTTCTATAGTAAGCTTTACACCTCGGAACCCCCTCCGGGGCTGGAGGGGATGAGGCGCTTTCTGGATGGGCTGACCTTCCCAAAAGTGGGCAGAGGATTGGTAGATGGGTTGGGGGTTCCAATCAGGACCGAAGAAATATTGAGGGGCTTGAGAGCCATGCAATCGGATAAAGCCCCAGGACCGGATGGGTATCCGGTGGAGTTTTACAAAAGGTTCTCCGAGATAGTGGGGCCGGTGCTGGTTAGGGTTTTTAATGAGGCAAGAGACAGAGGGGTTTTACCCCGATGATGTCACAGGCCACTATCTCCCTGATATTGAAATGGGACAAAGACCCAGAGGCATGTGGGTCCTATAGGCCGATCTCTCTGCTCAACGTAGATGCTAAAATACTGGCCAAGCTCTTGGTGGCTAGGATTGAGGACTGTGTGCCAGACGTCATTATGGAAGATCAAACCTGGTTCGTTAAGGGCAGGCAGCTGGTGGCCAACCTAAGAAGGCTGCTGAATGTGATCATGATGCCCCCGGAGAGTAGGGAGGTAGAGGTAGTTGTGGCAATGGATGCCGAGAAGGCTTTCGACCGGGTCGAGTGGGACTATCTATGGGAGGTGCTGGGACGATTTGGGTTCGGGGAGGGCTTTATCGATTGGGTTAGACTGCTGTACCAGGCTCCAGAGGCGAGTGTGAAGACGAATAGGATGACATCTGACTATTTCAGACTACACTGTGGGACAAGGCAGGGGTGTCCCCTCTCCCCACTGCTGCTTGCGTTAGCAATAGAGCAGCTGGCAATTGCCCTGAGAGCTTCTGGGGTTGGAAGGGGCTGGTATGGGGGGGGATGGAACACAGAGTTTCATTGTATGCCGACGACCTGCTCTTATACATCATGGATCCAGTGGCTGGGATGGATGAACTCTGGGGATCCTAAAGGAATTCGGCCGGTTCTCGAGGTACAAACTGAACATGACAAAGGGTGAGTTGTTTGTAGTCCAGGCGAGGGGCCAGGAGGGCAGGTTGAGGGGGCTGCCGTTCAGGCTAGTAGGAGACAGCTTTAGATACTTAGGGATACAGGTGGTGCGGGACTGGGGACGGTTGCACAAGTTGAACTTATCTCGGTTGGTGGAGCAAATGAGGGCTGAGTTCCGGAGGTGGGATGCGCTCCCACTGACACTAGCGGGGAGAGTGCAGACGGCTAAAATGACAATACTCCCGAGATTCCTGTTCGTCTTCCAGTGTCTCCCCATTTTCATTTTTTCAAGAAGGTCAATAAAATGATTATGGGATTTTTGTGGGTGGGGTAGTCTCCGCGGGTGCGGAGATTGATGCTCGAGAGGAACCGAGGGGAAGGGGGGCTGGCGCTGCCAAACTTTAGTAACTACTACTGGGGGGCCAACATAGCTCTGATAAGGAAGTGGATGGGGGATGCGGGGTCGGTTTGGGGGCGAATAGAGGCCGCTTCATGCAGGGGGACCAGTTTGGGGGCCCTGGTTATGGCGCCCCTGCCGCTCCCGCCGGCACGGTATTCCACCAGCCCTATAGTGGTGGCGACTTTGCGGATCTGGGGCCAATGGAGAAGGCACGTGGGGGGAGTGGGAGCATCGGTTTGGTCCCCAATTTGCGACAATCACCGGTTTGCCCCAGGGAATATGGACGGTGGGTTCCGAGCATGGCGGAGGGCTGGGATTGAGAGGATGGGGGATTTGTTCTTGGAAGGGAGCTTCCCGAGCATGAGGGCATTAGAGGAGAAATTTGGGCTGGCGAGAGGGAATGAGTTCAGGTACTTGCAAGTGCGGGACTTTCTACGCAGACAGATTCCATCCTTCCCATGCCTGCTGCTTCGGGGGATCCAGGACAGGGTAGTGTCCAGTCGATGGGTGGGGGAGGGTAGGGTCTCAGATATAGAAAAGGAACTTGTGGGAGCAGAGGAGACACAGACCGAGGAGCTGAAGCTTAAGTGGGAAGAGGAGTTCGGGGGTGAGATGGTAGAGGGCCTATGAGCGGAGGCGTTGAGTAGGGTAAACGCGACCGCAACAAGCGCCAGGCTCAGCCTGATTCAATTCAAGGTCATCCACGAGCCCACATGACAGTGGCCCGGATGAGCAAATTTTTTGGACAGGTGCACCAGATGTTCGGGAGGGCCGGCGAACCATGTCCACATGTTTTGGGCATGCCCAAAACTCGGGGTACTGGCAGGGGTTCGCGGATGTTATGTCCCGGATACTGAAAACAGGGGTGGTGATGAGTCAAGAGGTGGCTATTTTTGGGGTTTCGTAGGACGCGGGAGTCCAGGAGGAGAGAGAGGCTGATGTTTTGGCCTTTGCTTCCCTGGTAGCCCGGCGACGAATTCTGTTGGCATGGAGGGACTCAAAACCTCCGAAGTCGGGGGCCTGGCTATCGGATGTGGCGAGCTTTCTATGTCTGGAGAAAATTAAGTTCGCTTTGAGAGGGTCACTGTCAGGGTTCGCCCAGAGGTGGCAACAATTTATCGACTTCTTCATGTAAAATTGATCATCAGCAGGGGGGCGGGCGGTAGGGGGGGTTAGGGTAACGTAGATTAGGGGGCTAGTTATCCTGGTCCTTGTAGGAGGGGAGCGGGTTGTCTTGCACTATAATGATTGTTTTTTGCGCACTGTTTTATATTGTTGTTTAATGTGCCAAAATGTCTCAATAAAATTGTTTATCAAAAAGAAAAGTGCTACCCACTGTGCTACAGTGCTGTCACTCCTATTTTCAATTTACATTTACAATTTAATCCTGGAAAGCAAGGCAAAATGGGCCATTTTAAGTTGCTTGGATCACTGGTGAAATCTCTTTTGGAATATTGCATTTAACTTTCAGCAAGTTGATTTTAAAGAAATATTCTTAAGGGTTCAAAGGAGAACAAGATGATTCTGCTATAAAGCAGCCTCAAAGAAAAGGACGTGTTTCCAATTGGTGCAAAGACAGGCTTTTAGCATTGCAGAGGAGTGGGAAATTGAACTTGGTGAGCAAAAAATGAAACGATAAAAGTACAAATTGCACAAACCTTGAGATAACAGGATTTTTTTTTTGTCTTACACCTCAGTTTATATATTGAACAGATGCACAACAAAAGCAACAATTTGTACATCCAAAGTCACCATGACACAGCCTATTTTATACTGAACACATATATTTAAATACCAGAAACATGTTTTCATGTTATACGCTCCATGTGAATGTTCTTTCTAATTATGACCACTTTCTCATCAGGCGGCTGACAAAAGAACCTTAAATAAGATGAAAATAAATATTTTACGGGCCAAATGATTATGATCTGGAAAAAGGGTGGTGGAAGCAGATTTAATAATCACTTTCAAAAGGAAACTGGATAAATCCTTGGAGGGGAAAGTTTGCAGGACTATGGGGAAAAGGGGGGGGGGTGAAGGGAACTAACTGATTTGGCCTCTTAAAGAACTGCTACAGGCAAGATGGGCTGAATGGCCTCCTTCTGGGCTGTAACATTCTATGATGTCACATTGTTGAGGTTTCTAAGATCAATCCTATGCTTTTTTTCTTCTGTCAGACTTGCTGCATCATTTATTTCTCCGTCTGGTGATTCATGCAATGAAATTTATAGTTTCAGCCACTCGTGACTGTAGTCCCTGCTTTCAAAAAACACTTAAGAGACGACATGTTTGACTTTTTCCTCACCCTTTTTTACTCATTCTCACTGTTAGTCAGTCTCCACACAGACAGTGACTCAAGCCGGAAATTGAACCTGGGACCCTGGAGAGTTGCAAAGTGCTCAAAGTTGCCTCTCTGTACACGAGGAGAACTCTGGTATCATGCATATTAAATTTAAAAGCTATATTTCTTCCAAAAAAGGTGGGAAAAGAACATTTCAATGCAAATCAGTCTACTTTCCTCTAATGCGTACATGCAAATGAGTTGAACTGCAATTTGATATTTCCCCAGCAGCTCAAAGAGGAGGACGTACACAATCTTTCAACTAAATTTGCAGTGGCATAAGTGATATTTGTATGACGAATGAAAGTAGTCAGCCTTCATTTGTATTTGCAAATTAACTTAATGACAACTGGACATTTATAGCAATCTTTTGAAAAGGAACTGGATGGGCTTACTTCTCAATCAGAGCGGTGCTAAATGTAGTGATTGGCACCAACAGATAAATTAAATAATTTGACCCAATTATTGCAATTCATAACAGCCCCATGAAATAAAGATTTTAGGCAGGCTATAATATTGCAAATATTTGACAGTACCATCAATTTCCACCATCAAAAAGAATAAGAACAGCAAGATCATGGATTCACAATCACCTCTCCATTCCCCTCCAATTCACCTGCCATTTGGATTTGGACACAAATCGCCACTAGTTTTGCTTTCCTCGGTGGAGTTCCTAGAATGCCATATCTCAAACCACAGTAGGAAAGCCAGCACCAGCACCAGCTCGGCAGCAGTGGTTTGAGGAGAAGTGAGGAATGGACAATGAAGTCAGCCATGTCCCAAGAACATATGTTTAAAATGTTCAGAAGCAAGGAGTTAGTTTTCACCTTTGAGGTCTTGCGCAGTGAATGGGGGAGTTCCTCTATCACGTTTGAACTCATCTGGTTTTCACATTGAAAATTGGGTGGTTTCTGTAACGAGCAATTAATTTGCTCTGCCAGTTCAACTCACAGCAACATCGAGACCAACTTGCATTTATATAGTACCCTTCAAAATAGTGAAGTGTCAATGAAAATTACTCGCACATTTGTACCCCACTGTGTGAACGCAGCATTCCTCCATAAGTTCAGCCCGCTTTTTCTTAAATAACTAAAAAGAGACAATGGGCACGATTCTCTGGCGTCGTTGCGCTCTCGCTCAAGCATAATGAGGCCGGTGAATAACGGGAGATGCCAAAAACGGAGATGCACTGGGCGCCAAACAGTTTGCGATGCAACCGGCCCTCTCCCATAGGTGAAATCAGGATCTCACCGTACCGAGGAGAGAAACCAATTATCACCACTTAAGCCCAATTTCCATACAATTAGCGAGAGCCACCCCACATCCAACGGTCTCCCCAGCAAGTGCTCACATTGAAGCCGATTAGTACTCCTTTCAAAAAACGTGAACCTGTGGAAGGACTTCTGTGGAGAGCCGAGGAGGTGGGGGGAGCTTGGCAGGGGGCGGGCCGTCATGGGGAGGTGGTGGTGGTGGGGGATGGGGGGGGGGGGGGCTGGGGGGTCAACCGCTTGAGGCACGACCATGCCAACCCTGAGATCGTGTGTAACTGTTCTGGGCGCAAGTCCATCTGCCCCACCGATCACCCATAACTTCCACCAAATGCTGAGGCCTCTGGCTGCGTGGGTGAAGGCTTTTGCCGATAGGGAATTGGCAATTGTGGTTAAGGGATCGCTTCAAAAATGCCAAGTGGATTCCTGTGGGTGGACAGGCCATGTAGCATGTGGGAATCATTGCCTAGCATCCCAATCACACCTTGATGCCTGGACACTGTACTTGAACAATGCTGGAGACAACACCACACACGCAACTTCTGAACACCCAGGGGATGGGACACAGTTCCGGGGACATTTCCACAGCTGAAGGGTGAGTGAGCACCGCGTGGAGGGGGACATGCCTGGAGAGATAGGCAAAGGGTCCGGCGGTCAGTCCGCATTGCAGAAGAAGGTGACAGAGGCATCATACTGGTTGTGCAAAAAGGGGTTAATGTGATGTACAATACTCTGCTCCCCATGATGCCGCCCCCCCCGCTCTCTCAAGCCCCCCCCTCCCCACCCCCAACCTACCCTTCCAACCCTCACCGGCACCCTCTGTGATCCTCAACGTGCTTGGCCCTCTTAGCTCTACCACTACGCCCAGGCATTTCCCCAGGATGCACATCTGAGGTGGAGGCTGCCAGATGCTTACCTCATTCCGTGGCCTTTGATGCCCCATGGCGGGTGTCTTCTGGGGGCTCTGGGGCCGGTGGGGGGGGGGGGGGGGGGGGGGTCTCACTTGTCGGTGGCACATGCACAGCCGGGCAGCCCTGTCCCGTTTGCTGACCTCGAGACACGGCCTCATCAGAGGGATGGAATGTGGGGGAACTGGTACCCACCGTCGCCACTCCATGGGACCGGTCCAGGTTGACACTCAGTGCCACCTCCTCCCGATCGGTGCCCTTAGGGCATTGGGGTCCACCTTGGGACAGAGGGGCAGCTGGTTCAGGCCCCGGCTGCTCCTGCATCATCTGGCTCTGGCGGATTCCCATTTTGTATCGACGACCTCAGTGATGCTCCTTAGTGACTGAGACACGCTCTGCAGTACCTCCAAGGACCCAGCAGCCCTCTGACTGTTGTCTTGCCTGGGGATTCCTGCCACCACCTGATGTGTTTCATCTGTAGTGTGGTGCTCACCAGATTGTGCCCCAGATGCCTGACCCCTAACATTCCCCACCGAGGCGTGTGTATATCTGCGCTGGTGGGGGTGGGGATGACAACTGTGCCGCGGCTACGGTGCGTTCCACAGAGCTCTCCTACGAGGTGTTCTCCTCGGAGTCAGGAGAGGGGGCCACCCGGGATCGGCCGGCTCCGTTGGCTGGCGGACCTGCAGGAGAATGGACGTGTGGTCAGTGGGAGGGATGGATCAGTCAGTAAGGCAATCACTAATCACGTTTGACAGGTCCTCCGGGTGGAGCCCGGTGGTTCTTCTCCTCTGCAGCATCCGTCAGCCTCCACGTGGGTGACCGATTTATTCTCGGCCACCCTGGTCACCTCCAGGACCCACTCCTCGAAGGAGGTGAGGGTTCTAATGTCCGGCACCCCACTGCCAGTCTGGTCCTTCTCCCGGCGATTGTGGAAGAGCTTTTTTGAGGGGACACAGAGAGGGCATCGTTAGCCACACGCGTGGTTTACAGTGGTGGCAGAGGGCATGTGAAGGTGGGGTTAGGGGGATTGTGGGGGGAGGGTGGGGAGAGAGGGCTGGGGGTTGCATGGGGAGTTGGGGCGTTCGTGCGCCCTTGTTGGGCGGGGGAGGATGTTGATGCCTATTTACTCGTGCTGCCCAGTGTAGGTCTTTGACCATCTTCCTGCACTGCTGGCCAGTCCTCTTGGTCATACTCCCCGAGCTGACAGCTCCCACCACCTTATCACAGGAAGCACTGGCTGCCTTGTGGTTCACCCTCTGGGACACCCAGGGGGAACAGGACATTCCTCCTGGCCTCCATCAGGAGCCTTCCCAGGTCAGCATCCCCGAATCTTGGGACGGTCTCCTGGGCGCCATTATTGAGAGCTGGCTGGGGTTGGCTGAGCAAGTGCAGCTTAAGTGCTGCTCCACCCTGTTAGCGGAGGGCTGGCGAGCGAGATGCCGGTGAATAGGCCGGTGAGCCATTATTTGCGGCGAGAAGCCCATGAGCCCTGTTGTGAACCAATTAACTTTGAATTGCGTTGCTGGCATCGCTGGGCCAAGCGCCGGGAAGCTCGCGGCAATTCTCACTCGCTACCACACTTAGAAATATTCCTGGAGAATCGCGTCCATAGGGTTAGAACATAGAACATACAGTGCAGAAGGAGGCCATTCAGCCCATCAAGTCTGCACCGATCCACTTAAGCCCTCACTTCCACCCTATCCCCATAACCCAATAACCGCACCTAACCTTTTTTTGGGCAATTTTACATGGCCAATCCACATCTTCGGACTATGGGAGGAAACAGGAGCACCCGGAGGAAACCCACGCAGACACAGGGAGAACGTGCAGACTCCGCACAGACGGTGACCCAGCGGAGAATCAAACCTGGGACCCTGGCACTGTGAAGCCATTTGTGCTACCATGCTGCTCTGGGGTCGTCAGCAAAAAGCCAAGTAAATTTGTCCACTTTTTATCGGCGAAGAACTCATAAAGCCACAGGGGCTGACAAGTGTAGTGGATGCCTTGAATCATTTCATTATTTAGTTTACTAAGTACCCTTTCGTATTTATAAATTTTGCATAGTGCAAAGCACAAGTGTGCCTACATTCATTTTGGGAGAGGTTTATTATGTGGGTATGGGAAATTATCTTTGCTGATTTACTGTACAGTAGCTGGATAGATTTCCTTCTGGGGCAGGCCCTAGAAACAAAAAGACTTTGAATAATTTTGAAGACCTCGCACAAGCAAGTTCATCCTGCGCAACCATTGGAGAAATATTTATCTTGTTCCTGTTGTCATTTTTATGGTGCTGTTGAGGCAGAAAGTGTAACATGATTTGGATATGTACCTAGAAAGGAAGAATATGAAAGGGACCATTGGGAAAGGGCAGAGAAATGGGATTAAAATAATTAGCTTCGGCTGAACAGATAGCGATGAGCCACATTCATCTTCCTGTGCTGTAGCTTCTCCAATTCAATGATGTTGGTGCATATGGCTAATATCCCCATTGTCTACTCACACTGTTTCAAAAGTCGTACTGAGAGTATCATTAGAGGCAGAAAGGATGCATCGATTTAAATTTAAAAATTGCTTTAAAAGGATTTTAGATTTTAAAATATAAGCAGCAAAGAAAATGGCAATTAATATTGGAATGAATTAGAACAGATTTTTTTGGACTGCGAACAAACTTTGAGCAAAAACAGGAATGGTCACCGTCACAGTGATTCAGTGAGCAATTGCAACTGTGTGGTGTGACACTACATCTTTTATATCTGACATGTCCTAAATTAAGCAAACCTGCTGATTCAAACTTAAAGTCATATACTTCGCACTAACGCCAATCAATGCCTCCATCCATGTTCAGCCAAGGATAATCCTGCCAAATGACCCCCATGGGAAGCAATTTGGAATTATTTGCAACCAATGTTATTGCATTGGAAAGGTCAAACGTTTTGTTTTCACGGACCATGTTTGCCTTTTTAACATTTGATTGGCAATATTACATTGAAAAAGTAGATCCACTCATGTCTCGCCAATTGTACTTTTGCCATCAGGTTGCTAGCGGCAGGTCATTACAAATGTTAACAGCGGTACCAAGACTTTACTGAAAACATGTCTCATTGCATCAGTAATTCAAAGGACTGCAAAGCCTGAGAAGGAGCTACTTCCAGTGCTCTGGTCAACTATTCTTTAAAGAGAGATTTTGTATCCTGAAAAATGAGCTTTATTGACATCACTTAGTTCAAAAATTAAACAATAGAAAAGTTATGACTAAGTTCAATTTATTCTCCCTCCCCCCATCCCCCGACACTCCCCATTACAATTGATTTTGTTTTGGACTATATTTCTTCTGATGCTGAGCAGTGATGACAAAAGCAGGAGAATTGACTTGGAGGAGCTACTGACTCTGACAGCGTAAGAAACCTGAATTAATGCCAGCAGATAGAGTCATTAATCTAGTTGTCCTCTGTGATATTGGCATTTCAACTCTGCACGTTGATACAGCTCCATCACACTTTCAGGCTCAATGGTTCCTCCCTGACAGTTACTCCCAAGCGCGGTGAGTTTATTGTGTTGCTATATTAACATGTGGCTGGCAATAACTTACACTTAAATAATTTCTACAGCATAATAACATGTATCAAGATGCATTCACAGCTGGTGGTTAGATCTGAGCAAGGAAGGAAGCACGATTAAAGAGTAAATGATAAACTGCTTCTCTCATTGCTCATCATGGCTCTTTTCCCTTTTAACTTTCCTCACTGCTCTTTTGAGGATTAAATGGTTCCTTCTGAAACATTGCTTAATTAAACAGAAAGACTTGCATTTATCCAGTGCCCTTAAATATCTCAGAATGTCCCAAAATGCTTCACAGCTAATGACGTACATTTGAAATGTAGAGACATGGCACCCAGTTTGCAGTCAGAGTGATCCATGGTCAGCAATAAATTATGATCAAATCATGGGCTGGATTCTTCGGCCATGCCTGCCGCAAGATCACGGCCGAAGAATCCAGCCCATGATCTGATCATGATTTAGGGTTACGGATGCGGACCATGTAAAGGTCCATGCGGACCATTGAGCTTGGGTGGGAATTTCCAGTCGCCGGGCGGACGCGGCTGAAGAATCCCGCTACATGTGTATTAACGGTATTGGTTGAGGGATAGATATTGGCTAGTGAGAGCACACCCACCCTTTTTTCAAATAGCACTGTTGTATATTTTACACCCATTGGAGAATATTTCAGATGGCAGGGTTTCCCTTCTGGTTTTAGTTTGCACTCAGCACTCACAACAGTTTAAATTAAACTGATTGCATGACATGCAGTCTTATTTTAACATTCTTGTTATTCACTGTTATGACCAGATTAGGGACCAGTAACTTTCTTTCTTAAAGTAAACAGTTGTTATTTACAAAGAGAATAAAGCCACAAGATGCCACGTTTTAAAAGAAAATTCAACTGTACAAGAATCAACAAAGCAAATGGCCAAAACTATCCTTCCTATGCTCTGCTGGGTTCCTTCAACATGGAACAGAAACCTAATCCTGTATATATATATTTAAAAACTTTATCCTCTTCATTATTTCTAAACTGGACTTTTCTTCTCAACCCAGACAATTAAGATAGTTGACCCTCTCTCTGGAAATTATTCCCATTGATCTCCAGAACAAAATGTAATTATCGTCGGCTAGATAATATTGATTGTATTGAATGGACCCATTGAGGGTTGATAAATTTAACATACTGTTGGTGAAGTATCCGGTGAAAAATGTGATTGACAGGAATGTGAGGTATTCTCAGATATTATATTTCCGAGCCAATGGACTGCTGTCCCATATATTCCAGTGTAACCATTAGGCCTTGGTGTACAAGCTACTGTCAAATTTGCTTATCATGCATTACTTACAAATACATGCTTTATAATTATTTATAACAATATAGGAAAACATTTAATTGCTCCCCCATCTATATCCAGTTGATATATTCAAGCACAACTTTCCAATTCTCAGTTTCAGAAATGTCACACCTCGTTGTGCTTAAGGAGCTTCTAATATATCCCCGGTATAATTTCAAAAGGAGCCACAGGAATGCAATTTGTATTTGATAACCTTGTTAATGGAATCCATGGGTCTGTTGAGACAATGGCTTCACAAGCACCAGATCCTCAACACAAATGGCACCCTTTTCAACCCATAATGGTCGAGACATTTTCAGTCCGGAAAACAAATCAAAGTCCAGACACTAGACAAACTTTGTAAAAGTCACTGTGGAGAAGGAAGGTCACATGACCCCAGCCTTTCTGAGCTGTGAAGCCTGTCTGCTGTTTAACATTGAACTGGCAGGCCACACAGAAGCAAGCTCCGTCTAGGTTGGACCCCCTGTCCATCTAACCCAATTCTACTGGGAGATTTTGTACCATTGCCGACAGAACTCATGCCATGTTTGATGTGTTATGCACGCTGGGATAACACAGGCTGCAACTGGATGCAGCTTTAACCAAAAGATACTCCAGACCTTGAAGTTAGTTCAATCTGATTTATTGAACCAGTAACACAGTTAGCACAGTTCTCTATGAGTTCGACTCTCTGCTAACCTAAGTGTGGTTACTCTATCTGATTGAACCAGACTAGCTCGTAGCCATGTGCTGGAGGTGTGATACTCTACATACACCCTGACTCACTCTGTAGATGTTCATCAGTGGAATGAGGCAGAGTGTGAGTGCATCGTGCCTTTTATAGTGAGATACCACCCCTGAGTGTCCTGCCTGCTCATTGTTCATGTCCTGTTCTCTGTGTTCATTAGCTGCCTGTCTGTATATCATGACATCTCCCCTTTTTA
This sequence comes from Scyliorhinus torazame, assembly GCF_047496885.1. Classification (NCBI taxonomy): domain Eukaryota; kingdom Metazoa; phylum Chordata; class Chondrichthyes; order Carcharhiniformes; family Scyliorhinidae; genus Scyliorhinus; species Scyliorhinus torazame. The sequence continues at coordinate 108,333,698 of NC_092725.1, forward strand.
AAAATGTTTTGTTAGCACATGGGAACGTACTTACATGTGGTGGCATATATTAACATATTTACAAGCGGTGGCATATGTGAGCGTATTTACATGTGAAGACAACTGTCAAATGTGAGAAAACAGAACATAGCAAACAAAACAAATGTTCATAAGTCCAGTCTCTGGGGCTTGCGCCTGATCCTTGTCGACTGCCAGAGAGGTGATGGTGGGGACGACGGCGCCTTGACAGGTGGGATGGAAGGCTGACTGGTGGCCTCGTAGTTCGAAGTATCAGGAGGTGGCAAAACAACGGACGGAAACGGAGAAGAAAGCGGTTGTGGGCAGGCAACTTTGCGCAGTGACGGTCTGTTTCGTCGCACAACAGAAACATCAGCCATACATAGGACAGAGCAGGGCGCAGCCTTTCGAACCACAACAGCTGGAGCTGACCAGCCACCATTCGGTATCTTGATCCTGACAGTGTCTGCCGGGGATAACACGGGCAAATCGGTGGCATGAGCATCATAGCCCTGCTTTTGCTGGTTTCGGAGCTGCTGCACCTTCTGCAGCACCGGGAGGTGATCCAGGTTGAGCAAGTGTATGGCTGGAAGTGTCGTCCGCAGGTCCCTGTTCATCAGGAGTTGAGCCGGAGACATGCCAGTGGACAGTGGGGTCGCCCTGTATGCATGCAGCACAAGGTAGATGTCAGAAGCAGAATTCGAGGCCTTGCAGATGAGCTGTTTCACAATGTGCACCCCTTTTTCAACCTTTCCATTGGACTGTGGATAGTGTTGGCTGGAAGTGACATGTTTGATATGGTATGACTTGGCAAACATTGACCACTCGTGGCTGTTGAAGCACGGGCCAGTCACTCATGACAGTGAGTGGGATACCATGCCTGGAGAACGTCTCCTTACAGGCCTTGATGACGGTCTGAGCTGTGAGGTCTGAGAGCTTCACGACTTCAGGGTAATTGAAGAAATAGTCAATAATCAACATGTAGTCACGACTATTCGCACGAAAGAGGTCGATCTCAACCTTGGACCACGGGGAGATCTCGATTTCATACTGCTGGAGCGTCTCCTTGCTCTGCGCTGGCTGGGAGCGTTGACAGGTTGCACAGTCGAGGACCATGTTCGAGGTGTCCTGGCTAATACCGGGCCAGTAGACACCCTGCCTGGCTCTGCGTCTGCACTTCTCGACGCCCAGGTGTCCCTCATGGATTTGGCGGAGCACCAAGCTCTGGAGACTGAGTGGAATGACAATCCGGTCCAGCTTGAGGAGGATACCATCAATCACCGTCAGGTCATCCTTTACATTGTAAAATTGAGGGCACTGCCCTTTCTGCCAGCCATTGGTGAGGTGGTGCATGACACGCTGCAAGAGGGGGTCTTTGGCTGTCTCCTCGCGGATACGAACCACCTTCTCATCAGACGCCGGGAGGGTGCTAGCACACAGCTGCACCTGTCTTTCAATCTGCCGGATGATTTCCAGCGGTTCACTAGGCAATGTGATGGAGCGGGACAATGCATCAGCGATGATGAGCTCCTTGCCAGGCGTGTACACTAAGTCAAAGTTGTACCTTCTGAATTTGAGGAGGATGTGCTGCAACCAAGGCGTCATGTCGTTCAGGTCCTTGTGGATAATATGGACCAGAAGCCTATGATCCGTCTTGACAGTGAATGTCGGCAGGCCGTAAGCATAGTCGTGAAACTTGAGAATGCCAGTGAGAAGACCCAGGCATTCCTTCTCTATATGCGCATACCTTGTTTCGGTGGGCATCATGGCCCTCGATGCGTAGGCTACTGATGCCTAGGATGAAGTGGCATCGCGTTGAAGCAGCACCGCACTGTGCCATCCTGCCTCGCATCTGTTGAGACAGCTGTCTCCCTGTCTGGGTCGAAAAATGCCAAGACAGGTGCAGTGGTGAACTTGGCTTTCAGCTCTAACTCTCTTCCTGATGTGCTGCCTTCTACTCAAAGGCAGTGGACTTTTTCACCAGGTTTCGTAGGGCCGTGGTGTGTGAGGCCAGGTTTGGGATGAACTTGTCCAGAATATTGACAATACCCAGGAAGCGCAACACCGCCTTCTTGTCTTCAGGGACCTTCATGGCTTTGATGGCCTTGACCTTGTCTGTGTCCGGGCGCACACCCTGCTGAGAGATCTGGTCACCCAGGAACTTGAGTGTCGACATGCCAAAGCAACATTTGGACCTATTCAGCTTTAGTCCATTGGCATGGACACGGCGGGATACCTACTGGAGACGGGAAACATGCTCTTCAGGGGTCGTGGACCAGATGATGATGTCGTCCACGTATACACAAACCCCATTCAATGCCCTCCATCATCAGCTCCATGATGCGATGGAAGATCTCCGATGCCGAGACAATGCCAAAAGGCATGCAATTATAGCAGTATCTGCCAAATGGTGTGTTGAAGGTGCAGAGCCTTATGCTGGACTCATCCAGCTGGATTTGCCAGAATCCATGTGACGCATCTACCTTGGTGAAAAAAACGTGCGTGTGCCATCTCACTGGTGAGTTCCTCCCGCTTCGGGATGGGGTAGTGTTCACGCATTATATTCTTATTGAGATCCTTGGGATCAATGCAGATGCGCAGGTCACCCGAAGGCTTTCTAACACATACCATCGAGCTGACCCAGTCAGTCGGTTCGGTTACCTTGGAAATGATGTCCTGTTGCTGAAGATCCTTGAGCTGTGCCTTCAGGTACTCCCTCAACGGAGCCGGGTCCCGGCGTGGTGCGTGGACCGCTGGCTTGGCATCAGGTCGTAGCAGACTCTTGTATCGATATGGCAGCGTGCCCATCCCGTCGAACACATCCGGATACTGAGCGAGGATGTCGTCAATGCCGGCCTGAAAATCCACATTGGAGGATGTCGTTGTGTAAACCCGTTGCACGAGGTTCAGCTGCTTTCAGGCATGCGCGCCAAGTAGGGATGCTGTGTCTGGCTTGACAATTTCAAAACGTATCTGTACATGGGTGCTCCGGTTGGAGACAAGTAGATGGCAGGATCCCAGTGCCGTGATGGCATTTCCGCTGTAGTCCAGGAGCCTGCAGGCTGCTGGAAGGACCTTGGGGGACTTCTTGATGCGTTTGAAATCTGCCTGTGAGAGGAGGTTGGCAAAAGCACCTGTGTCCAGCTTAAACTGGATGGAGCAGCGGTTGACCTGTATCAACGCACGCCATTCGTCTGCAGAATCCACAGCGAGGATGGATTGAATTTGTGATGAGTTGGATGTGGCATATTTACATTTGGTAATGATGCCCACACAGTAGGCGGAGTCCAGGCATTCTATCTCTGGATCCGTTGTGCTGCCAGGATCAGAATCCTGTAATCGTTGTTGCACACTCTGAATGCGCCGTCGTCGGAATTGGGAGCGCTGGACCCTGACTGGTGGTGCAGACCTGCACAAGGCTGCATAGTGCCCAGGCTTCCCACAGTTTAAACATCGCCTGCCTCTTGCAGGGCAATGTTTCTTTAAGTGGGCGTTGCCGCAGTTCGAGCACGTCTTGACGTCAGTGTCCTGACGCTCCGCGTGTCGTCGCACATGCGCAGTGCGGGTGTCGGCCGCTTCGTTATCCCGTTCTCACCATGCATGCGTGGGGCCCCGGGAAAAGCACGAAAAATGGCCGCTTTCATCAATGCTGAGGAGCTGCATCCGGGAAATGGCCTACACACTCTCTGCCTCGTGAGAGGCAAGTTTCTCATTTTCAGCCGATTTGTACTGGGCATAGCGATTTTGAAAAAATAAAAATGAAATGAAATGAAAATCGCTTATTGTCACAAGTAAGCTTCAAATGAAGTTACTGTGAAAAGCCCCTAGTCGCCACATTCCGGCGCCTGTTCGGGGAGGCTGGTATGGGCTGGTACAGTGCTCATGCACTGTGCATGTTTCAATCGCGACTGGCAGGGGCATATGCTTAATTTTCAGTAGCTGCTCTCTCAGAGGATCAGATTGAACTCCAAAAATAATTTGGTCTCTGATCATGGAGTCAGCAATACCACCAAAGTTGCAGGACAGCGCTAGCAGGCGGAGGTTAGTTAAGAAGGAGTTGAAAGATTCATCTTTACCTTGTAGACGCTGTTTGAAATTTGTAGCGCTCGAAGTTTTCATTGGTGTCCACTTCACAGTGACTGTCAAACTTGTCCAGGATGGTCTGAAACTTTGTCTTGTCCTGGCCTTCGATGAAGTGAAAAGAGTTGAAGAGATCGATGGCTTGATCACCCGCTGTTGAGAGGAGAAGCGCGATCTTCCTTGCATCAGACGCACCCACGAGGTCTGAAGCTTCGATGTACAGCAGAAACTTTTGCTTGATTGTCCGCCAATTGGCATTGAGATTGCCGGAGGTCCTGAGCTGGTGAGGAGCCTGAATCTTCTCCATGGTGCCGGGATACAATCGCTGTTCGTCATGGAACGGACTGAGGTAAACTATCTAGATTAAGCAGTCTCGTGGTAGCATGATGCGTCATGTACTCTGGGATAACACAGGCTGCAACTGGATGCAGCTTTAACCAAAAGATTCTCCAGACCATGAAGTTAGTTCAATCTGATTTATTGAACCAGTAGCACAGTTAGCACAGTTCTCTATGAGTTCGACTCTCTGCTAACCTAAGTGTGGTTACTCTGTCTGACTGAACCAGACTAGCTCTTAGCCACGTGCTGGAGGTGTGATACTGTACATACACCCTGACCCACTCTGTAGATGTTCATCAGTGGAAAGAGGCGGAGCGTAACTGCCTCGTGCCTTTTATAGTGAGATACCACCCCTGAGTATCCTGCCTGCTCATTGGTCATGTCCTGTTCTCTGTGTTCATTAGCTGCCTGTCTGTGCCTGTCTGTATATCATTATCTGCATATCTGCATATCATGACAATGTTTGCATGTCTCAGTTATCTTGCGACATCAGCACCACCTGACAAAGTAAATCTCACAACACCATTTCCAGCCAGCTGACCCTCAAATGCCTATGCGAAAGGCTTTGTTATTGGACTCTGACTTTGGCACTCTGGAACTCACGTGAAGCAGTATTAATTTTCTCTGTGGACCTTGTACAATAAAGTTTCTTTTTTCTATCTATCCCTGTTCCGTGTGAATGCAGAGTGGGACATTGTTTTGTTTTTTAAAAAATATTTTTATTCTCCTCCATTTTCACATTTTCTCCCACATTTACACCCATCAACAATAAACAATAATCAGCAAGATATGTCAATCCCCATAATAACAACGATCCCATCCGCCCACCAACCCCCAAACCTCAACCCGCATGTTTACATAAACAAATGACAAAAAGGAATCAGGGATTACCCGTAGTCACCCTTAATCTACACAGCCCCCCTCCCCGCACCCCACCCCCACCCCCCCACCACCCCACCCATCCCCCCAACTAATGTTCGATGTTATCCAGTTCTTGAAAGTGCATAATAAATAGTGCCCATGACTTGTAGAACCCCTCCGAGCTTCCCCTCAGTTCGAACTTAACCTTCTCAAGGGTCAAGTATTCCAACAGGTCCCCCCGCCACGCCAGGGCACAGGGTGGAGAGGCTGCTCTCCATCCCAGCAGGATCCGCCTTCGGGCGATCAACGAGGCGAAGGCTATGATATCTGCCTCCGCACCCGTTTCCAACCCTGGCTGGTCCGACACCCCAAATATGGCCTCCTGGGGACCCGGGTTCAGTTTCACACGCACCACCTTGGAAATTACCCTAAACACCTCCTTCCAGTACTCCCCTAGCTTTGCACAGGACCAAAACATATGAACGTGATTCGCGGGCCCCCCCCCGCGCAACGCTCACACATCCTCTACTCCTTCGAAAAAATCGACTCATCCTCGCCCTCGTGAGGTGCGCTCTATATACCACCTTCAGCTGTATCAGCCCCAACCTCGCCACATGAGGTGGAGGCATTCACTCTCCGGAGCACCTCACACCAGACCCCCGCCTCTATAACCTCTCCAGCTCTTCCTCCCATTTTGCTTTGATCCCTTCCAGTGGTACCTTATCCTCTTCCAGAATAGCTCCGTACACCGCTGACACTGCCCCTTCTCCAGTCCCCTTGTCGTCAACACCTCCTCCAGCAATGTGGAGGCCAGTTTCTCTGGGAAGCTCTGTATCTCCTACCTGGCAAAATGCTGAACCCGCGTGCACCTAAACACTTCTCCCTGCTCTAGCCCATATTTCGCTTCCAGCTCCCTCAATCCTGCAAACCGACCCCGAAGAAACAAATCTTTTAGCGTCTTAATCCCCTTCTCTTCCCATTTCCGAAAACTTCCATCCCACCTCCCTGGCTCAAATCTGTGGTTCCTCCGAATCGGCATTTCCCTTGACCCTAAACCCAACCTGAAGTGTTGGCGAAACTGCCTCCAGATTTTCAATGAAGCTATTATTACCGGACTCCCTGAATATTTCCCCGGAGCTATCGGGAGCGGCGCTGTTGCAAGTGCCTTCAGCCCTGACCCCCTGCACAAACTCTCCTCCATTCTGACCCACTGAGAATCAACCTCTCTGACCCAGCTCCGCACCTTCTCCACATTCGCCGCCCAGTAGTAGTACAACAGGTTTGGGAGACCCAAACCCCCTGCCTGCCTTCCCCTCTGTAGCAGCACCTTTCTCACGCTGGCCACCTTCCCTCCCCATATCAATGAGGTAATCCTTCCCTCAATCTCCCTGAAAAAAGACTTTGGCAGGAAAATCGGTAGGCATTGAAAAATAAACAGGAATCGCGGCAACACATTCATTTTAACCGCCTGTACCCGACCCGCCAGTGACAGAGGAAGGCCATCCCACCTTGCCAGATCGGCTTTCACTCTCCCCACCAAACTAGTGATGTTGTACCTGCGAAGCCTCCCCCACTCCCGGGCAACCTGCACCCCCAGATACCAAAAATGAGTCCCTGCTCTACGGAATGGCAGCCCCCCCTCCCCTGCCCCCACCCCCAGCCGAGACACCACAAAATACTCACTCTTGTCCAGGTTCAATTTGTACCCTGAGAAAGACCCAAATACCCGCAGTAGCTCCAATATTCCACCTATCGACGCACTCGTCTCCGACACATAGAGCAGCAAGTCGTCGGCATATAAGGACACCCTATGCTCTATCCCCCCGCCCCCCCCCCCCCCCCCCGCACTATTCCTTTCCATGCTCCCGAACTTCTCAATGCGATGGCCAACGGCTCAATCGCAAGTGCAAACAGCAGGGGGGACATAGGTCATCCCTGCCTAGTCCCACGGTGGAGAGAAAAGTATCTCGAACTGATATTATTTGTGCGAACACTTGCCTTCGGTTCCTTATATAATAGCTTTACCCAGTTCACAAACCTTCGTCCAATCCCAAACCGCTCCAGCACTGCCATCAGGTATCCCCATTCTACCCAATCAAACGCCTTCTCGGCGTCCAATGCCACAACTACCTCTGTTTCCTTTCTTTCCGCCGGTGCCATAACAACGTTCGAAACCCTCCTAATGTTCGAAAACAGCTGCCTCCCTTTCACGAACCCCGTCTGATCCTCCCCGTCACCTTCGGAAGGCACTCCTCCAGCCTACCCGCCAGTACCTTCGCCAATACTTTTACGTCCACATTCAGAAGTGATATGGGCCGATACGACCCACACTCCGTCGGATCCTTATCTTTTTTTAGTAACAGGGAAATCGATGCCTACCCCAAGGTTTGCGGCAACACCCCCTTCTCTATCGCCTCCTCAAACATCCCCACCATCAGGGGTGCCAACCTATCCTTAAATTTTTTATAATTTTCCACTGGAAACCCATCCGGCCCTGCCACCTTCCCCGACTGCATCCCCCTCCATCGCATCCTTTATCTCCTACTCCACTATTGCTCCTTCTAATGTAGCCCTGTTCCCCTCCCCTAGCCTCAGGTACTCCAAGCCATCTAGAAATTCCTGCATCTCACGGTCTCTCCCGAGTGGCTCTGACTTGTACAACCTCTCATAAATCACCTCAAAAACCTTGTTATTCAGCACTGGGGCCACCACCAACTTCCCTGCCCTATCCTTCACCTGAAGAATTTCCCTTGCCGCTGCCTCCCTCCGGAGCTGACCTGCCTTATCTCCATGTTCATAAACTGCACCCTTGCTCGTCTCAGTTGGCGCACCGCCTTCCTGGTGGACAGTCGGTCGAAGCTCGCCTGTAGTTCCTTCCTCTTTTCCAGCTTCGCCGGGTCCCCATCCTCTGCATGCCTCCTATCTACCTCCAACATCTCATCTATTACCCTCTGCCACTCCAACCTCTCCTCTTTATCCACCCTGGCCTTAAACGAAATTACCTCACCTCTCACCACCGCCTTTAGAGCCAGACGACTGCCTTCAACACCTCACCCGTACAATTGAAACCTCCTTAATTACCTTTTCAATTTTCTCACAGAACACTTGGTTCCCCAAAAGCCCCACATCCAGTTTCCACCCCGGTCTCTGCGCTGCCCTCTTCTCCAGCACCATATCAAATCAATGTGGAGCGTGATCTGACACTGCAATTGCCGAGTATTCCAACCCCTTAACTCCAGCCAGCAATGCCTTCCCCACCACAAAAAAGTCGATCCGCGAGTATACCTTATGGACCACTGAGAAAAACGAATACTCCCGTTCCCTTGGGTGCAGGAACCTCGAAGGGTCCACCCCTCCCATTTCCACCATTAGCCCAGCCAGCGCCTTCGCCCCCCCCTGATGGGACCAGCGAGCGCGGCCGTGATCTGTCCAACCTTGGCTCCTGCACCAAGTTCCAGTCCCCCCACATAATCAGCTCATGCGTGTCCAAGTCGGGAATTGCCCCAAACACCTTCCTCGCGAATCCCACATCGTCCCAATTGGGACCGTATACACTTAACAGCGCCACTAATCTCCCCTCCAGTGCCCCTGTCACAATCACATATCTAGCCCCCTGATCTGCCACCACCTTCTCCATCTGGAAGCGTACCCTTTTGCTGACCAGCACCGCTACCCCTCGAGCACTTCCATCAAATCCGGAGTGAAACACTTGGCTAACCCAGCCCTTTTTAAGTCTCACCTGGTCCTTCACCCTCAAGTGAGTCTCCTGCAGCATTGCTACATCGGCTTTCAAACTTTAAAGATGTGCAAGCACCCTTGACCTCTGGACCGGACCTCCTAACCCTCTCACGTTCCACGTGATTATCCTTACTGGGGGTCTCTCACCCCCCCCCCCCACCTTTCTTATCCACCATCACCATACCACCGGGCCCTGCCCCATAAGCCTGACCCGCCCCTGTCCATTGTTAACATCAAACCCTCTCCCCCCCTCCCAAGAACCCCCCTCCCAAGAACCCCCCCTACAAAACCATCCCCCAACATCCATCCCTCCACCCTCTCTTGCTCGCCTCGTAGGCCCATTGAAGCCTGCTATCCAGGCTCCAACGTCCGCAGTCCTCCTCTCACCTCACCCCCGTTCACTAACTGACTTTAGTTAGTTAGCGCGGGTGGCTTCCCCCGCCAAGACCTCTCGCTCCCTTCCGCCCAGTCACAGAGAAAGAAACACCAAAACAAACCCAACAATCCAACCCCTACAATTCACTAACATAACATTTAACCGTCGCAACACAGAACGCCATTAACTTGAACTCTGTAACAATGCAAAGAGAAGTAAATTTCAATACAAATCAGTAAAAAGAAAGTTGTAACATTTGTACATTTTCCAGCCGCTCAAACACAGTCCACAGTCTCTTTTCCAGTTCCGCTCTTCACGTCTGTCCCAAGCCTTCTGCCTTCACGAACGCCTCAGCCGCCTCCGCTGTCTCAAAATTAAAGTCTTTGGCGTTATATGTTACTCTCAACTTTGCCGGGTACACCACACCAAATCGCACCCCCTTCTTGTACAAAGCCGCCTTCACTCGCCCAAACGCCGCTGGTCTTTTTGCCAACTCCACCGTCCAGTCCTGGTAGATCCGAACCGCAGTACCATCCCACAGCACCTCACGCTCCTGCTTCGCCCAGCTTAATACTTTCTCCTTCATGCAAAACTTATGGAAGCAGATAATTACTGCCCTTGGCGGCTCGTTCACTTTGGGCTTCGGCCTTAATGACCAATGAGCTCGGTCTAGCTCGTACAGGGTGGGGCTCTCACCCTACCCCATCAGCTCCGCCAACGTCTTAGTGAAGTATTGCGTTGGCCTTGGGCCCTCTGTCCCTTCGGGCAAGCCCACAATTCTCAAATTGTGCCGCTTAGAGCGGTTTTCCAAGTCTTCCAGCTTTGCTCGGAGTCCTCTGTTAACCTCCACCACCCTCCGCAGCTCGTCCCCCATCGAGGTGACCTGGTCGCTGTGTCGTGTCACGGCCTCCTCCACCTCCTTCATCTTCTTGCCCTGCTCTCTCACCTTGGCCGATGCCTTTGCCACCTCCACCCTCATCGGGCCAATTGCCTCCTCCAACAATGACCTCAACACGACCGCCATCTCTTTCATCAAGACCTCCATGTGCCTCACCAAATGTTTTTCCAGCTTCACCACCATCACCTCGGTCATCTTCTCCACCGTAAGTAGTGCGGCCCCGCCTTGCAGTTCGGCTTCCGCCATCCTGTCAACACTTTTGCTCGTCTTCTCCTTCGGCGGCGAACCCGCGTTTCCTCCTTTCTTCGACGCTGCTCTTCGCATCCTTTAGCGGCTTATTGTTTTTTATCTTCTTTCCTTTCTCCTCTCTCCCCTTCACCCTCCTGTCCTTCATCAATCTGACATTCTTCTTTTTTGAAAAAAAAAGGGGGAGAAAAAAAAAACTTTTACCAAACTTCCTTAAATCTTCTTTCTTTCTCCTCTGCATTCACCTGGGACCAGGTTTCAACCTTCTTTCTTCTTCCTAGGTGGGAGCAATCCGACGTGGAGCACCCTCCCTACGTGGTGCCCTGGCCTCGGGCCTGCCGCCTCGGCCTCCTCGTAGCTCCGCCCCCGCTGCTCTGACCCGCCGCGCCGGGCCCGGCGCCTCAGCCCCCCGCCGTCCGACACCCGCGCGGGGTTCTTCGCCGGTTTTTAAACCGGCCCCGCTGGCTGCTCGTGGCGGCCCCAAAGGACGACGATAGTCGGGGGGCGCGTGAAGACTCGGGGATTTCCCCCAAATCGCCGCGAATCGCGGCCACCGGCGGGAGATCTTGTTGCTGCGGCCGCCCTGCTCGCCCACGCCACCGGAAGTCAGTGGGACATTGTTGATGCTCATTTTCGTGGGTTTTGAATTTGTATAATAAACTAACCTGCTAAATTAATCCTAACTCAAGTTTCCTGTGGGATTATTAGTAAAATTGGATCACATATAAATGGGAAAGTATGCCATTGCTTATTCTAATAAAAAAATCTAATTCAAAACACCTCCTGTTTGTGGGCAGGTGGTAAGAGGAAAACAATGCTGATTAAACTAACCCACTCCCATCCGTAACATCCAGAATTAACATGAGTCAAACATGAATTAGCATGCAAACTGTGGTTGCACATAAACCATAAACTGCACACTAACTGGCAGCAACAATCAAGACAGATCACATGACTGTTCTCAGCAGCCCACCCATACATCAATGATCACTTTGAGTGACAAAAAATTCCTTTGGAACTCCGTCTTCCTTCCAAGGAATTGCGGCTCCTTTCCTTCAAAGATATTCCCTCTCTGATTTAGCACACTGGACTAAATCGCTGGCTTTTAAAGCAGACCCAAGCAGGCCAGCAGCATGGTTCGATTCCTGTACCAGCCTCCCCGAACAGGCACCAGAATGTGGTGACTAGGGGCTTTTCACAGTAACTTCATTGAAGCTTACTTGTGACAATAAGCGATTTTCATTCCTTTCCATCAACAGAAGTGCTAAATCAGCCAGGAGGCCCCCTTGCTTCTTCTGTCTGCAACGAGTTGTCAGACGGTCAAACTTCAGCTGAGACTGCCCCAATGACTGCTCGAAGTCCAGCTGCTCAATTACTCGATCTGAGGCTGTGCCGTATGGCTACAGGCTACACTCCGTGGTCTATACTCAGGCATAGTTCCAGCTCCTCAGCTGTGCTGCTGCCAGTGACTGCTGTCAACCTCCTTCTCATGGGCTTCTCTTTGCCCCTAACTTCCAGATTCATGGAGCAGACAAGCACTTCAGCTTCACTGAACCGACACTGCTCCCAGCTTTGCCCTAAACCCCAGGTCCCAGCTTCATGAAGCTATCAGCTGCTCACAGGGTCCCCTGAGCCCCTGGCTGCAGAGAACTAATGGCAGCATTTCAGCTCCATGGAACTGACCTTCTGCTGCTGAATCAAGTCTCTTGTGGGTTAGTTTTTGTGGCTCTCATCAACCCCCCCCCCCCCCCCCCCCCCCGACGTCTGGGTCCCTATTCAGGTTTTTGTGCCAAAACCCTGTACATCTGGTCATTTATCTTGTGCCATCACCCCAGGTTCTGTCAAAGGAAACTTGGAACTGACAGTGCAAGGCCCGTTCCCCCTGCTGCCCCTCGTGTGCTTTGAAGGTCCTGTGCCACTGTTCACAGATTGTCACCACTCTGGAGCCCAGTTTTAATGGCCGGCTCTCAACCTCAAGTGCTTCTCAGCCAATGAGATTCTTTAGGGCTGTAGCAAGGTGGCAGCCAATTTGCACGCAGCAAGATCCCACAAACAGCAATCAGATCAAGACCAGATCATTTGTTTTCCTGATGTTGGGTGAGGTACAATTGCTGGTCAACACGCTGGGGATAACTCCCTCACTCTTCTTTGTTTAGCATATCATCCTGAATGACACACCTCTGGTGGTGCTGCACTCCCCCGATACATCTCACCTTCTCGGTAAATTTGGTGCTCTCTGTGGGATTTGGATCCACAGTCTTCTGAGTCAGAGGTCACTGCTACAATTAGGCAAACCCACTTAATTGTGGCCGCTGCTAATTGTTAAGATCAGACAGCAGTTCTAACTGTTCAAAAGTAAAAATAAAAGTTTTACAACAATCAAACATTACTGTTAGGCAGAGGCACCAAGAGTGGTATTAACTTACCTGTTGTAAATAGTAATTACTTACTTTTTAGGAACCAGTCACGATGGGGTCGATTCTCTGAGCCCCGCGTCGGGCTGGAGAATCGCTGAAACCGCGCCCCGACGCCTGCGTGCGATTCTTCGAGGTGCGAGAATCGGTGCTATTTCCGCCGGCGTGTTTGGCGCAGCGCCGGCCGCTGAAATCAACGGGGCCGCCGATTCTCCGGCCCGGATGGGCCGCGCAGATCCGACAGAGTCCCACTGGCGCCGTTCATCCCTGGTCGCTGCCGGCGGGAACTCTGCGCGAACGGTTGGGGGGGGGTGCCTGTGGGTGGGGCCTCCTTCACCGGGGTGGGGGGGCCTCCAATGGGGTCTGGCCCACGATCGGGGCCCACCGATCGGCGGGCCAGCCTCTCCCCCCCGGGCCTATTTTCTGGCGCGGCAGGCCCCTGAACACTGATGCCATGTTGAGTCGGGGCCGGCGTGTTAAGAAGTCCCCGCGCATGCGTGGGTTGGCATGGCCCAACTGCGCATGTGGCGCCGGAAAAGGAGGCTGGAGCAGCGTGAACCGCTCCAGCGCCATGCTGGTCCCCTGTGGGGGCTAGAATCGGTCATACCCGGGCCTGGTTCACGCCGTCGTGAAACCCGACGGCGTTGACGACGGCGCGAACACTTGGGCTCCATATTGGAGAATCGCCCCCAAAGTACTTTGTTCAATATTGATAAAAATCATTTAGTATACATGAGCATTACCAAACCTGGGGCCCTCTTGTAAACTCTGTCTAGATGAAATGAAATGAAAATTGCTTATTGTCACAAGTAGGCTTCAATGAAGTTACTGTGAAAAGCCCCTAGTCGCCACATTCTGGCGCCTGTTCGGGGAGGCCGGTATGGGAATTGAACCGTGCTTCTGGCCTGCCTTGGTCTGCTTTAAAAGCCAGCGATTTAGCCCAGTGTGCTAAACCAGCCTACTGTCCTTCCCCTGCAATCTCTCCACCGACAAGCCTCCACTGCTGACAAGGAATCCACCAGTTTCAGCAACGCCTTGCCTTAACGACCCAGGACTGCCCAGCTTCAATTTCTCCTCCAGAATCCTGTTGAATCACAGGCTTCAGACTCCTCAATCCTATCAGACCCCAGCCCCTCCACTCCCCAGTGCCACCAATGTCCAGAGCAATGCCATGCACTGCTAAACCCCAAACCTCTCTCTCCACAGTCAGAAGGCCAGGTACCTTTCCCCAACCTGGAGTGCCTTTTATGCTATATTGGACATCCTTCGATTTTAGAATCAAGCCCATGGGTGAATAATTAAATGCAGAGGCCGAGGAATTCTAATATATAGATTGTAATGGAAACTACCAATTTGTAAATTCTTCAGAATAATAGTGTTATAGGAATTTGTGCTAGTAGATTGTACGTTGCAATTCAATCTCTAAAGCACTGATAGAAATGTCAGAATACCAAAGAATCAAAATGGAATTTGATTTATTTAGTCATTGCAAATCAACAGCCCTGATAATACATTATGCAATACACAGCAGCTTCGATGTTGGGTGCTGCAGACAGCATATCCTGTGACTCATTCTCAGCAAAGTCTTGGTATAAAACATGCATTTACATGTAGATGCTATTCAGTATCTACTATCTCCTTGATGTGCTAAAAGCCCACTTTACCCAAATGACTGGAATGAGCGATTTAATTATACTTTATATCTTTGCCACATGAACAGAGAGTTTAGTAATCTTGCGAGTGACTGAATCATTTAGTCAGGGACTCCTTTGTTCAACAATTCCCTTTTGGATAATTGAGTTCTCAAGACAGTGCAGGCAGCTAATACTCTCTCTTCAACTTCAGCTCCTAAATACAACGTCTTTAATTAAAATGGCCCCCAATTTACCTGCTGAGATCTGTGAGCCCCGAGGATATTGAGACCTTTATACATTGCGGGCCTTAGTTCCCCATTCACCTCTTGACATGTCAATGGCCTCAGATACAGGAGCACCTCTGGATTGTTGAACAGTTGATTAAGCCTGAAGTAAATGAGGCTTTCATGATGCAATGGCATCGTTCACACACAGTACTCTGAATAACTCTCTGGCCCACAACCTCTCAATTACTGACACGGTCCTAACATTTGAATGAAAGGAAAAGAATCACACATCACACAGCAGGTTCTTTGCAGCATTAGGTTTTTCTTGCATACAGGTCAGATCCCTGTGATGAATGCCAATTGGATGCTACCAGAATTAGATCTGAACAGCTATTTAATGTACTTTAAAGTTTAAGAGTTATTAATGATGATGTCATATGCTATCATTAGGAAGACTGAGAATTCTACAGACCTTGCAATTTGATTGCCCGAAATCAGTGATTACACTTCTTGGAAATCTTGAACAAATCTTCCTTTATAAGTAATCAAGATACTCTCAATTACATCTCTGGGAAAGATGCAATGTCAACAAGTGCATGTTTTGCATTTCTATTACGTTTTGACATCACGTCCACAATTTAATTGAAAGCATTTTATGTTATTATGTCAGAACTCAAAAGATCTATTTTTTTTAAACCAAAAGTATGATTGGTTCTTCTTTTCATGGAGAGACCACTTGGAAATTGGAGCTCATCTCCTTTGTGAGATGCAATGTCTTGATTGCCGAGAGCATAATAAGGCTAGTGTTTCCACTGCAACTGCCAATGTTTTATTTATATCAATTTAGAGTACCCAATTCTTTTTTTTCCAATTAAAGGGCAATTTAGCATGGCCAATCCACCTACCCTACACATCTATTTGTTTTTTATGGGTGCGAGATCCATGCAGACGCGGGGAGAATGTGCAAACTCCACACGGACAGTGACCCGTGGCCAGGATCGAAACTAAAGTGCTAACCACTGCGCCACCATGCCGCCCTCTGCAACTTCCAATGTTACATTGAGCTACAACAAACGTACATCTCAGAAACAGGTCATTTGGTCTTTGCCAACATTTATGCACCACACATGCCTCATCCAATTAATCAAATCAAATTGAATCCCATCCTACTTCCTCTAACCCTATCAGCATATCCTTCTATGAATTTGATCCCCCCCCCTCCCCATGTTTATTTAGCTTTCCCTTAAAGATATCTTTGCTATTCATCTAAACTACCTCCTACCAGCGTGTTCCATTTTTTGGGCAAGAGGTTTCATCTAAACTCCACATTGGATTTATTAGTGACCATCTTATTTTCATAGCTTTAAGTCTGGGACGCCCACATTAAATGGAAATATTGGCCCAGATTTTTGTTTCATGATCGAATGCACAGAGATGTGAGAATTCCCTGCTCTGCAAACCCAACCTTTAACATGACCGCCCATAGTCGAGATTTTATGGTTTGGGGCGGTGAGCTGGATTAGAAATTGGGCCTGCTGCCACCAGAAAGAGTGCGGAGATTGCCGGGTGCAGAGTGGGTTGGGCGGAAGGCCTGTCTCTCTTCTCGACACTTTGTTGAAATAAATTTTAAAAAATCAAAACTCCTCACTCACCTCACCCACCCGCACGCACACCAATATTCCACCCATGCCAACCTTTGCCATCTCGTGCCCCCACCCACCTCCCCATGGTCCCTCGCAATGCTATGCCAACCTATGCCCCTCTACCCACCCTATGACCCCTCATACTCCCTATTATCCCCATATCCGATGGTCCTTCATAGCTCCAATGCTAACTAATGCCCACTCCTGCTAACCCACTCCTCCTCAATCCACGCTCTAAATTGCCAGCTGCCTCCATAAACCGTGCATGCGCAAACACAAACCCAACTTCAGTCCCACAAAAATGTTCGAGGACAGGCTGAGAATTTCCGGACTAGTCTACCATTTTTGTAACGATGGGGAAACTTCCCATTGTGGTGAAAATCTGGGCCATTATCTCTCCGCATTCCCTATGAAATCCTTCCATTGTCTTCATGACTTCTATCAAGTCACCCTTCTTTTCTAGAGAAATAATCCCCAGCCTGTTTAAACTGTCCTGATAAATATTGCCTCTCAGTTTCAGCAATATCCTTGTTTTCAGCGCATTCTTCAATGTTTCTGCATCTCTCTTAGTATATCATCAGAACTGTGCAGTCTTTCAAGTATGGTCCAGGAGTGTGACTAATGAAGTAGCTTCACTTCATGCTAATGCTAATGAATTTGTAGTGTCAATATGGAAGCAGCAGCTGGCTTTACTGTGGCTCTTCAACTCAGCCACAAAGGATTGGCATCCTGCTTCCAGACTTCCCAATCGATTAGAGAGGGCGGTGGAGAATCCGACGGGAGAGAAACACTCATAGGACACACTGTAGGATACAAAGAAAGAGATTTATTAAGATATACTACCAAACTCCCATGTCCCAAAGGGTCATCCCCCCCTCCCCCTCCCCCCACCCCCCACCCCCGACCTGCACCCAGTTTTTATACTTTGGAGCCTTCCCTGTTAGCCTTCCCTGTTAAGGGCGAAGCTCCACCCCAATTACCAAGGGACTTCATACTTGTTACGGGCTAATGGAAATCGGATGGTGCATACTCCCATACTTCCCAGGGGGTTATAACAGGCGGGTTGGGTGATGTGCTGACTCTGTCAAAGAAATGATCTAAAGGTAAAGGGATCCCAGCAGTAGCCAGATTGGCTTGAGCAGTATGCTGATTTCTAAGGTTGCATCAGGAATGGAAAGGAAATGTCAGCAAGCAGCCAGCACCCCCTGCCACCCTCCCCCCCGCCCCGCCCTGCCCCACACCCTTCCCCACCCCCACCTCGGTCTCCTACTCTTATCTGGAGGCCTTTCTGCAGGATCTGAGGGGCTTAAGTGAGATGAAGGTTCCTGTCATGATATTCAAACACACACATCATGATAGACACACCAACAGACAAATCAGAACACACAGCACCACAACCAA
The DNA here is from genome assembly GCF_047496885.1 of Scyliorhinus torazame. Lineage (NCBI taxonomy): Eukaryota > Metazoa > Chordata > Chondrichthyes > Carcharhiniformes > Scyliorhinidae > Scyliorhinus > Scyliorhinus torazame. The sequence goes on from NC_092725.1 coordinate 108,351,552, forward strand.
TGACAGAAAGATATAAAAGCACAGACACGACCCCTGGTGGTCAGTATTAGCTGCAGAGGAGAACCAGGACACATCTATTGCCAAACACACTCAGGGAGACAGCACGTGCAGAGTATCCAGAACGAACTGTATTATAAGAGTTATAATAAAATAGAGTTGTACCACATACAACTGTGTTGGCTCATCTGTGCACCAGAGCACCCAACACCACATGGTACAGGAGTGGATCGATACCTGCCGGCATACCTCAGTGTACAGAGACAACCAGCAGTGCCCAGGCATGATGTACGAGCTCCCGGTTCCGCAGGTGCTCCAGTGCGACGGCGACCTCCACGAAAACTGGCGGCGATTCCGGCAAGATTTCGAGTTGTTCCTGGTGGTAGCTGAACTCAAGGACCTGGATGATAAGGAAAAAATTTAATTTCTCCTCACCGTCGCCGGTGCAAGGGCAAGAGCAATGTTCAGAAGGTTCAGGTTCTTCAGGAGGCAGCAAAGGCACGATTACCAGGCAGTCCTGGGCAAATTCTCCAAGTACTGTGAAGAATACGCAATCCAATGGGGACTTAAAGGTAAGAAAAGCTGCAGTACTCACCTCGTGGCTGGGATCCCGGAGCCCGAAATCCCGGGCCTGAGAAAAGGCTGGGTCGAGGTCGGCGGCCATCTTGCTAAAGGTATAACGCTAGCACAGTTGCGCGAGAAGTGCGCAGAACCGGAAGTTTCGTTTGCGCATGCGCGAGATGCTGCGCATGCGCAGTCAAGAAAACGGCCATCGGTAAAGGAACAGCGATCTGAGCATGCGCAGTCGCTTCCTACGTGCTACATACCGAGCGTCAGGATGTCAGAGGCCCCAGACTGCACCAATTTAAAAGGGAAATGTCCCAAATCCAATTTAAAAGGGAAACGTCCCAAATCAAAAAAACAAAAATCTGTTAAAGCTGTAAAACAACCTTCCTTCACCTGGAATGACAGCACAGTGCCGCAAATTGACCCAGGAGATGAATTTAACCTCCGAAGAACCCTCCGACAAGCAGTTACCTACGCACAAGCCGATGATTCCGACCTTGAATACTTCGATGACGATTTTTACAGTGTTTCCGGACCTCGCGAGCCCAATGATAGCTCCGTGGTCCTATATGACTATGACTCGGACGAACCTTTCGTGTTGCACATTGGCGGCCCCCACATTGAATCCGACGCAGATGCGGATTCATTTTTCGGATTTGAGGATCTTCAATCCAGCAGATATGACGTTCCAACTTATCAGTACCGGATGATGCTGCAGCCTGACATTAACAGACAGGGAGCGGTGCAAGCACACGGAGAGTGCCCTGCTGCCACACAGAGCGTGGTCCACATCCCGCTCAACGTTCCCGACTCTATGAAAGAAGACATGCAAGACTCCAGAGTGCAGTCCTCGCATGAACCAGAAGTGACTCCAGTGTCACAAGCTTCCACAGCAAGCTCGTGGACAGACTCCACAATTGCAGAAATGCAAGACTCCAGAGCGCAGTCCTTGCACGGACAAGAAGTGACTCCAGTGTCACAAGCCTCCACAGAGAGCTCGTGGACAGCCTCCACGATAGAAGCAACGCAAGACTCCAGAGCGCAGTCCTTGCACGAACAAGAAGTGACTCCAGTGTCACAAGCCTCCACAGAGAGCTCGTGGACAGCCTCCACGATAGAAGCAACGCAAGACTCCAGAGCGCAGTCCTTGCACGAACAAGAAGTGACTCCAGTGTCCCAAGCCTCCACAGAGAGCTCGTGGACGGACTCCACGATGGAAGGAACGCAAGACTCCAGAGCGCAGTCCTTGCAGGAACAAGACCATGAGGGTCTAGCAACCTCTCCTGACCAACCAACGGCAGACGATGCAAGTCTGCCATGCTCCCGTGAACAGCAAGAAGGCTATAACAGCCTACCATGCTCCACTACACAGCAGCATGACCATGACGGTCTCTCATGCTACAATAAAGGGCACAGCGCTGAAGACTGTTCAAGCCCAACTGAAGACAAGCCAAAGGAATCGCCTCGTCCAAGCCCGAAGAAAAAAGGTTTATGCGCTGACCTTCAGGATCATTGTAGCCGAACAGAGATTAATAATGCTGCACGGCCACAGAAGGATGCTGAGGATTTGCTAACAAAATTAATTGAATGTTTAACTTGCAAGGAGCAGACTGAGAATTGCCAGTGTTATAGTACGGATCGAAAAAATGGACAAGACATTGATCCTCAGGTAATGGAAATAACACAACCTGAATCATATCTACAGCAGGGACAAATGTCTCCCTTCAACACAATGCCGCAAAATCCCAACTTCGGAGACCAGCAGTTAGTCAGTAATGACTCTTCAAACCTGGAGGGGAACATTAATTGCAGTGAACCAAGTGTGCTTTCCACTAATGGTGAAGATGCAGATAAGGTCGACCCGATTATCCATTGTACCACACTAACCCCAGTGATTAAGCAGTTATGTATGGGGAGTATAATGTGGGCAATTGAGAACAGTAAAAGAGAGACTGTGACCATGCCAGTCCCAGCAAAATCAGACCCAGAGACCATGAAGGCATGTACATTAAACAAAGTTACATATGAGGTACCTGAGAAGAAAAGTGAAACGGAATGTTCTTTGGAAAATGGTACAATGTCGATAGAAACAGTGGATCCTATATTCGAGACCATACATATGGGAGAATTTGGGGGTAATAAACAAGGTTCTGCAATGTCTGGGGGAAGATTTAAAGTTCCAAAGAAGAAAAGCCCAAATGAAGGACAATGGCAAGACAATGACAGTCCACCGACATGGTGTGCACCACCAGATGAAAACTCTGACAATTTACCCAACCCTAGTGAACAGCAAGCTGCTAATGACGATCTATCCACGGGATGTGAGACGAGTGACGACAGCATCCCACTTCCCATGCAAAAGGTGCAAGGTGACAGACCTCGCCTAGTGCGTACCGAGTCACTCAACGATCACGGTGGGACCACTGACGACTGCGGTGGCGGCGCACCGCTTCCACCCTCGATGGCTCGAGCCTCTCCACTGGTTGGTGCATTCCTGCATGTTCCGACTCCAGAAGTGCAGCTTCAGGGAATCTCGGCTGCCTCCAGTGAACCTGTTGGGACTCCGGACGGGGGGCATCGACGGAAGGCAGACCGGACTCCAGATGGGGAGCAGCCAAGCGCCGACTCTGATTTGCGCACGCCAGACCTTGCTCCGGACGGGCGGTGTCGCGGCCTCGGTGATGGCACGCTCAGGGTGACGGCAGATGCCACGGCGACAGGGAATGGATCGCGTGGCAGTCCCACTGGGTCGGCAGTGGCAACCAGCACCGGCGGTCCAAGATGGACACACCAATTCGCGCCATCGCCAGACGTTGATGCGAGCAACAACTCTCTCTCCAAGGCGACATGCTTCGACGTTTCTCTGCGGAGTCGCCCTTCCGGCACAGCAGGTGGCCGGAACCAGCGTACACGGTCTTGGCCAACTTCCACATCTGGCACAGTCATCGCCTTGCATGATATTAGTGATGGTGCTACTTCGATGGCAACGACCCATCGGCTACAAGATGCCGTCCACCACAAACGTAAAAAGAAAACAGACTCCACCTTGTTCCTGGCATGCAGGGCGGATGGATTGGTGCGTAGGCGCAATCAGCGGGCTTTGTGCCGCCTTCCACGCTCGCAACTGAACCGTACGCACACGCCGGATCCTCCACTGGTTCCCAAGGATGACTTCGTGGAGATGCCATGGATCATGCCCCTTCCATCGCCACCAGAACCAAACCACAGCCAGGGCACCACTAACAAAGATGTTGAATGTTATATTTGCACGAATGAAAAAACCAAGCACTGCACGAAGTACAACAAATGGTAAAGTAGAGACTTCGGCAACAGCATCACCTCCAACAGTCCAAGGTGAACCAGTGTGACCCCAAATCTCCACAGCTGAACCGGCTTGAGGACCAGCCCATTCTTGAGGCGGTCACCCATTAGACTGGACTTATAACGCTGTTAATACGTTCAAAAAGTCAAACACTTCTGTATTATAACCTGTTGTTGTTTATTGTTCCAGATATCGTCTGACCGGACCAATGTTCAAGTTTTTTTTTCTCTCGCATCCAAGTTTTGTTATGGTACAACCTTGTTAGTGTGACGCACCCGACATCGCCCCATGTAAATAGTTACGTCATAAACACACGCTGTACACAACACAAACGCACACTCTTAGATGCACTCACGACACAATTATATTTATAACCACGTAGGCACTTGTCTTTGTAAAAAGGGGGGATGTCATGATATTCAAACACACACATCATGATAGACACACCAACAGACAAATCAGAACACACAACACCACAACCAATGACAGAAAGATATAAAAGCACAGACACGACCCCTGGTGGTCAGTATTAGCTGCAGAGGAGAACCAGGACACATCTATTGCCAAACACACTCAGGGAGACAGCACGTGCAGAGTATCCAGAACGAACTGTATTATAAGAGTTATAATAAAATAGAGTTGTACCACATACAACTGTGTTGGCTCATCTGTGCACCAGAGCACCCAACACCACAGTTCCCAAGGTCAGGAGGAAGAGGCCAGCCTTTCAAAGCAAGCAGGCATGGATGGAAGTAGCCGAAGTTTGAAAATTAAGAGTGCAGCCCTTCAATGTAGATACAGCAGCCCAAGAGGACCTAAGGAGGTGGGAAAGGTGAGTGGTATGACACTTCCAGGTTAGGGTTGCCAACTGTGATTAAATGTATTCCTGGAGGATCCATCACATGACTTGCCCCCCTGCTCCAGACATTAGTCGGCCATCACATCCATCCTTGTGACGCACTGCCTTCCATTGCCTATTAGAAAGCAAAAAGACTCATTACCCAATTGGATAGTGCTTGACTGTCAATCAAACAACCATTTTTGTTTCTCATTTTCAAGATTTTTACATCAGGTAAAGAGAAATGTTCAAAGAAAATGACAAAAAACTCCAATCCTTTTTAAAAATGCAGTGATGTTTCTCCAGGGTTGCACACAGCAGTATCCCGGAGGTTGATCTTAAATTCCAGGAGACTCCAGGACAATCCTGGAGGGTTGGTAACCCAAGTGCAGGTGGTGGGTGTTTGCAACTCAATGATATTTCTGAAGAAAAGACACACTTAACTGGGCTTTCTGTTACATGGGCTCCTGGTGTTATCAACCACGTGGCCATTAGTTGGGGCCACATGTAAATATCCATGTTTGGCCCACTAATGTTACTCAGGTTGAGCTGGGTGGTAGTGTTGTGAATCAGAGTTCCAGGTTAGGGGCTGGTTTAGCACAGGGTTAAATCACTGGCTTTGAACGCAGACCAAGGCAGGCCAGCAGCATGGTTCAATTCCTGTATCAGCCTCCCCGAACAGGCGCTGGAATGTGGCGACTAGGGGCTTTTCACAGTAACTTCATTTGAAGCCTACTTGTGACAATAAGCGATTATCATTATCAATTATCATCATCTGGTTGGAGCCAACACAGTCAGTGCCTGGTAGCTACAGGGTAAATGTACTTACTATACAGCAAACAATCAGAACTTTCCCGTCACTCAAGTCTCATTGAAACTAAAGTTGAAACATAACTTTGAGTTAAAGGCTGCAATACAGCTGCTGGGATTTTACTATTGCTGGGTTGTTACAGCCACTGTTTCAGAACAAAGAATTTTGATGGTTCCCAAACTCACAATGAAGATTTACCGAGATAATAATATAACCACCTTCTAAAAGGTTTGTGTTTGAAACTGACACGATCGATTGAGCTATAGTCCAACCAGCTTGCCATTACAGTCGAACACATTTACCACAGGTTCCGTGAGTGCAGGACTGGGAGTTACATTGGTTTTACTAAATCTGGGATAATTGCAAGATTTTAAATGGATGCTTTCTGTTCTTTTGTAATTGAAGTCATGAATACAAAGAGAGAGGGAGGTTACATGTGGTTAATCAATATAGTAACTCCTCTAACCCATAAGATTTTTTAAAAATTTCTAGTCTCACGTTGTTTTATTTTAATGAAGACCTGCATTTATATAGCACCTTTCATAACCTTGGCAAATCCCAAAGTGCTTTACAGCCAATGATACATTTTTGAACTGTGGCCACTGTTGTAATGTCGGATGCATGGGAGCCAATTTGCACACAGCAATGGGCGTGATCTACCGATCGAGTTACACCTGAAAAGCAACATGGTGCAACGCGACCGGTAGATTCCAGGAGATCCCACAATGCGATCTCGCGAGACATGGTGATGTGAATCCTGCCCATTGTTGGGCCGGATCACCTTCTGTCAAATCTGCATATTAGTGAGACAGCTAGTCTCACTCTAACACGAGTTTCTGAGGTCTAACCAAGATGTGGGATCTAACTCGCTCACCTTGGAAACTTCGGGCGAACGTCGTTCAGTACTGGTCTCCAGAAACAGGGATCAGACAGGGATTGGAAGCTCCCAGATGCATGCCCTCTGGGCAATGTGGTACCTTGGCCCTGCTGGTGTCAGACTGGCACTCTGGCACTGCCAGCCTGGCACTCTGGCACTGCCTGCCTGGCACCCTGGCACTGCCAAGGGGCGGGTTTCTCCGACCCCCTGCCTGGGGGGGGCGGCAGGAATCCCCCCCCCCGCCAGCTGCCGAATTCTCCAGCGCCGGGGATTTGGCGGGGGCGGGAATCGGCCCGCACCGCGGCGGTCGGGGCCCATTGGCAGCGGCACCCCCAGCGATTCTCCGGCCCGCGATGGGCCAAGCAGCTGCCCGTTTTAGGCCGGTCCCGCCGGCGTATGTTACGACAGGTATTTACCGGCGGGACCTGACTCCGCGGGCGGCCTCCGGGGTCCTCGGGGGGGCGCGGGAGATCTGGCCCCGGGGGGTGCCCCCATGGTAGCCTGGCCCGCGAACGGAGCCCACCGATCCGCGGGCAGGCCTGTGCCGTGGGGGCACTCGGCTGCTGTAACAGTCCACGATGGCCGGAGATGAACCCCCCCTGCGCATGCGCTGGGATGACGCCAGCACACGCTGGCACTCCTGCGCATGTGCCAACTTTTTTTTGCATGGCGGGATCAGATTGGGGGTACTCTGTGCGGGCATGGGGGAGGGGCAGTGCAGGGTGGGGGGCAGGGTCCCCCTTATAGTGAGTTGGGGCTTTGATGGGGGATTTGAGGGTCGCGTCGAAGGCTCGAGAGATTGGGACGGCATTTTAAATGGCATCCGATCTCTTGCTGCACTGAGGAGTTCCTGCGAGCGGAGCTCCTCAGTGCAGAAAATGGGGCTAAGTGTAGCCTCGGCGGGGTGTTCCCGGATGAGGCCCCTGATCTACCCGGATGGGCGTTAGATAGCGGAGTGTTTTATCGGCCCTCCAAGTGGCGGGAAACACCCGGCTAATCTCGCCATACGGGACTCTGTCCCCATTCATGTAGATCGTCCAATGTCTCACAAACAGTAATGTGATAATTTACTGATAATCTATTCCAGTGATTTTGCCTGAGGCGTAATATTGCCATGGGATTTTCTATGTCCACATTCGAGAACAGACTCTGTGCGGGCTTGGTTTAACATCTCATCCAAAGGATGAAGCCAAACAATGTAACACCAGGGTAGATCTTTGCACTTAAATCTCCAGAGTGGGACATGAAACTCACAACCTTCTGACTTAAATGCAGAGTGTTACCCCCTAAACCACAGTGAAACCCTAGTAATTTATTTGATGTGTATTCATTTCTCTTTCCAGCGTGTCTCAGGATGCAATTTAAAATATATATTTTCCAAACCCTTTTCTGATTCTTCTAATTTGTTAACTTCTGCAGATGACCTCTCATTTTTCTGTACCTGTCTGTTAAGATATTCTTTTGAAAATGCTGGCATTCCAGTGAAGGTCCCAGTGCCTCTGGCTGCCAAGGAGTAAACAGATTTAGAATGATATAGAGTTTAATATATTTTTATGTGTATAAACCTCAATATTTATTTTTATTGCACAATATATCAGTCTGGAAATTGCTACATGCTATTCAGAGGTATACGATGCATGACGAAGGGTTTTTTGAGAGGATGCGCTTACCACCTAAAACCTTTGGTATTGTTATTTTGAGAGCTATGTAAAATCCACGGGGTCCTGTCTATACAAGTGGCTGGAGTGTATAGTGGCAGGTCATCACCAATTAGACAAATGATCTAAACTTAAATAGCTTATGCAACTATTTTAATTTTGCTGTAAAGCAAGTAAACAATGTTCACAATCAATGCAAATGTCCTTATATGGTCTGGATTGGAGTAAGGAGGATCTCACCAACTGCATTGTGGACTTGTGGATGGATGATTTGTTAAATGAGCCCCAAGCCAGATGAAGTAGAAAATTAGACACAAATCCTTTTCTTGATATGATTAACAGCATGCAGAATATATGTCTCCTTCCACCTACTAGCCCAGTGGCCGAGCAGTCTCTCAATAGAAGTACTCTAAATACTTAATTAAACGCCTCAGTAATACAATTACCATACTATTAACATGATTGCCTGAATTGCTAATGGCTATTGATGACATGTAACTTTGAAGGTATCTGCAGCAGTGGTCTCATTGGCACAGGCCAACATACCAGCCAGATTATCTCTTGTGAATGTTCAGACTGCAATTGGTGATCTTGGACTCCAGTCGACAAGAGAATCTCTTGCCTTTATTTCAACATGTTGGTGGTACAGTATTGGATTTAGAGAATCTTTAGACAGGGATTCAGATCTAATTGCTGCTTATATGTCAGCTTCCATGCAGATCAGTGGATGTGCTGAAGGCATGCCCAGAAACAAGCGTGCCCTGGAGTATGTACGATGAGGCCACTTCGACTCAACATAATGTGAAATTACATTCCTTGCCCAAGTAACAGTAGATATGTCAGAAAGTGAACAGGACCAGTCAGTCACAACAACAGACATCGCTGAATCATCAGTAGTTGCCACCTCAGGAACAGCAAAGGATTACAGTAACATTTAAATCTCAACGGGGTTTTATTGAATCCTTCAGGCCAGTCATCACACTTGCTCTGTCCTTCGGGGAATCACTTAGAAGGAGTCACAAGTTAGGTTTAAATGATACACATCACACAGGAAAATAACGCAAGTGAAGTTACTGCTATCATTCACATTTGACAAAAGGTAAGGCAATAATTTAGTTGCAGCGTATTTGAACTTTGTTCCATCTTTTCTGGAATAAAGGAGCAACACAGCATAGAGGAATTGGTCAGGTTTTCTTATTTTTTCATTGGATGTGGCATTTGTCGCAAAGAAACATGCTGGCATTTTTATTATCTTTTGTTCTGAGGGTGACTCTGGTAAGGTTGCAATTATTGAGCATCCCTTGTGGCTAGCTAAGGAAAAGGTTGTGATTGTCCTTCTACTTGGTTGTGACTGCTCAAATGACTGGCTTGCTCGCCAAGTGTCAACCACTTAGTGTGAAACTGGAGTTATGTGTAATCCAGATTGGATATGGGCGGCAGAGACCCATCCCTGAAAAACAATCCAGTCCATAAATTCTCAGATTTATTTAATTTGAGTACTGCTGAAAAAAGGGACAAGCTGTCGAAGCTTTTCCTTTTGCAGTCATCAGGACAGATAGAAGAATGCCAAATTTTAAAGGGAGCAACAATTTATACTGCATGAGAAAAGGATGCTGGTTGGTTGGCAAGCCCACTCTTATTGGTTGAGGTATTTCCATGGAGAATGTACCAGGTAATTATTGCACCCCCAGCTTCTGTTTAATTCAAAAAAGGTGCAATGCCTGGACATGTTCATTTTGCCTGCAGAGTATAGGTCGATGCATCGGATATATGTAGCTTCTAGCAAACCTAAGTGAATCACATTATGAACCTGACTGATAATCGTAAGTTGGTTGTTAGTGGAATTCTTAGCACATTCAGGATTGTTCAGCAAGTGCTCTCTAATTACAGAATTGCATCTACTGTGAGACATGTGTTCTGAGTTTTGCAAGCACGAGCTAGTTGTGTATGGTCAGTGCTCTGCCTATTGCAAACATTGAAGGTACATGCTGTTTGATACAAGCTGCTAGTTGTTGGGATGTACAGCCTATTTACCTGGCATTACACCACCACTGAAATTCATAGACCACATTACACACCTGTGTGGTGGGCAGTATATCCTTTTGGCTTGATGACAGCATCCAGATAGTGGAAAATGCCACATAGTAGCAGTGTGAACAGGCTACCTTCATCTGTTACTCAATTCTTTGAGATATCTTACCCTTCTAGGATGATTTGAGGTAGACAGGTTTTGAAGGATGCGGCCTCAGTCACATTTGTGAATTTAATTTGTGAATTTGTGTATTTATTAAATTAAATGTCACAACTTGACAAGGTACCACATGATAAGTTGTTGCATATGGTTAAATCTCACGGGATCAGGGTGAGGTAGCCAATTGGATTCAAAATTGGCTTGATGACAGAAGTTGTAGAGGGTTGTTTTTCAAACTGAAGGCCTGTGCCTCAGGGATCAGTACTGGGTCCACTGTTACTTTCAATTTATATTAATGATTTGGATGAGAATTTATGAGGCATGGTTAGTAAGTTTGAAGATGACACCAAGATTGGTGGCATAGTGAACAGTGAAGAAGGTTATCTAGGATTGCAATGGGATCTTAATCAATTGGGCCAGTGGGCTGATGAATGGCAGATGGAGTTTAATTTAGATAAATGTGAGGTGATGCACTTTGGTAGATCGGACCGCGGTGGGACCTACTCAGTTAATGGTAGGGAATTGGGGAGACTTATAGAACAACGTGATCGAGGGGTACAGGTTCATAGCTCCTTGAAAGTGGAGTCACAGGTGGACAGGGTGGAGAAGGAGGCATTCAGCATGCTTGGTTTCATTGGTCAGAACATTGAATACAGGAGTTGGATCGTCTTGCTGAAGTTGTACAAGATACTAGTAAGACCACACTTGAAATACTGCGTACAGTTCTGGTCACCCTATTGTAGAAAGGAAATTATTAAACTAGAAAAAGTGCAGAAAAGATTTGCTGGGATGCTACCGGGACTTGACGGTTTGAGTTATAAGGAGAGGCTGGATAGACTGGGACTTTTTCTCTGGAGCATAGGCGGCTTAGGTCTATAGAGGTCTATAAAATAACAAGGGGCATAGATAAGGTAGATAGTCAACATTTTTTCCCAAATGTAGAGAAGTCTAAAACTAGAGGGCATAGTTTTAAGGTGAGAGGGGAGAGATACAAAAGGGTCCAGAGGGGCAATTTTTTCACACAGAGGGTGGTGAGTGTCTGGAATGAGCTGGCGGTGGCAGTAGTGAAAGGGGGTACAATTTTGTTTTTAAAAAAAGCATTTAGACAGTTATATGGAAAAGATGGGTATAGAGGGATATGGGCCAAATGCAGGTAATTGGGATGAGCTTAGTGATTAAAAACTGGACGGCATGGACAAGTTGGGCCGAAGGGCCTGTTTGCATGCTGTAAATATCTATGACTCTATAACTTGCCTTGGTAGAATTTGACCTCACATTGGATAAGCACCTTATTCTTGGGTTCCTCTTCTTTGGCAAGATCGGCAGCCTGGTAGCACAGTGGTTAGCACAGTTGCTTCACAACTCCAGAGTGCCAGGTTTGATTCCAGGCTTGGGTCACTGTCTGTGCGGAGTCTGCACATTCTCCCCGTGTCTGCATGGGTTTCCTCTGGGTGCTCCGGTTTCCTCCCACAGTCCAAAGATGTGCAGGTTAGGTGGATTGGCCATGATAAATTGCCCTTCATGTCCAAAGAGGTTAGGTTGGGTTACGGGGATAGGGTGGAGGTGTGGGCTTAAGTGGGGCGCTCTTTCCAAGGGCTGGTACAGACTCAATGGGTCGAATGGCCTCCTTCTGCACTGTAAATTCTATCATTGTAAAACGCTGGGGCATGCAGCAGGTGACAATGATCTTCAAAATCCTGTGGCCAGGGAAGACTACTGTAAGGCGCTATATGATCTGCTGTATCTTGCGATATCAACTGTATTTGGATGGGTTTTGTTGTGTCTGCTTCTGCCTTTGCCAGTGACTGCCACAATAGTGCCATTACAAAGGACTGAAGAGATTAACCTTGGTCTCCAAGGTGCTTTTCCTTGATTTTTCTATCACCTAATAACAGTGGCATGATTAGTGTGACATGAAAGTCTTGTTGCCAGGGAAGTGGGATAATGACCTACAGAACACAGTGTCGGTGGTCACTAACCATCTCCACAGTGATGTGGTGGACCTAACTGTTCATGTAGACTGTTCAGTAGCTCCTTGGGGTCCATGGGAGGCAAAGATTCACCCCATACTTTTGAAATTTGGCAGTTTGGGTAAAATTGTACAGCATCACCAACCCCTGGCCACCACCACATGAAAAATATGGCATAGCTCTCTAACTGCATCCCTGTTAAACCTGAGACTCTGGAACCCCTCCAGTACTGCCAGGCAGCAGGGTTGTAAATATGATGACTGGCACTGCGGTCAATCCAGACAGTAAACCGGTGACACCACCTTGCATCTCTGATGGTCTGTATGTTCTCCTTCCTTCAGTAAGCCAATGAATCAATGAAATCTATAAAACTCTAACAGGATTAGACAGGGTAAATTCAGAAAGAATGTTCCAGATGACGGGGGAGTCCAGAACTAGGTGCCATAGTTTGAGGATAAGGGGTGAACATTTTAGGACTGAGGCGAGGAGAATTTCTTCACTGAGAGTCGTGAATCTGTGGAATTCATTACCACAAAAAGTAGTTGAGGTGAAAACGCTGTGTAATTTCAAGAAGGAATTAGATATAGCTCTTGGGGTTAAAGAGACATAAAGGGATATGGGGGGGGGGGGGGGGAAATCAGGGTATTGAAATTGATGATCAGCCATGGTCATAATGAATGGCGGAGCAGGCTCGAAGGGCCGAACAGCCTCATCCTGCTTCTATTTTCTGTGTATGTTTCTGGGTAAGAGGCAAGAGTTGACAGCCACCTCCATTGGTGTATACTTTCTATCAGCAACACCTGATCAACACTGCCGCAGTTTCCTAACCTGTGACAATCTGCCTAAGCTCGAGCATCCATTTCACATTGATGGGATTCGCGGATTACACGTGCAATGCATGAAGACAATGATTTTGCCAGCTCTTTACTTTGCAAGCAATAATTTCCCTCAATTTGCATTATGGTGCTCCATCTTTTATGAACAATGCAGTTGCATTCCAGCTCTGTTTGTTTGGACCAGCTATATCAATGAGGCTCCCCTTAGGGACACTTGTTAGGAATTGACGCTTGTTTTGTGGCACTGGGGAACCTGATTCCATTTACTGGCTCTGACAACATGGTGCATCACCCACTCAGAAGCGCTGCAACAATTCCATTACAGGCATCCAGCAGGCAGCAATCTCATGAACTGGGAATCCCCAAAATAGATGGCAAATATCACACAATTGCCACTTGGAATGAAGCTTTTTTCCATCAGCAATCTCTGTTATATTATATTAGTTTTGTGTAGAATTTTTTACAATTCATTTTTTCCAATTAAGGGGCAATTTAGCGTGGCCAATCAAGCTACCCTGCACATCTTTGGGTTGTGGGGGCGAAACCCACGCAAACACGGGGAGAATGTGCAAGCTCCACATGGACAGTGACCCAGGGCCGGATCGAACCTGGGACCTCGGCGCCGTGGGGCTGCAGGGCTAACCCACTGCACCACCGTGCTGCCCTCTGTGTAGAGATATTTAACAATGTAAAAAAGCATCAGGGAGCACTCCCCACCACAAATAAGGGGAACAACCCGATGGGGTGCCACAGGGGGCTCGACCCTGACACTGCCTCCTGGGCATTTCCACCTGGCACGACCAGGTTGGTACTGCCAGGGGGCAGTACAAGAGGGCTATAGTTACCTGTGCATCCCTGACGTGGCCATCACGACCGGTTTTCGTTTTTGAAAACCAGCAGTGATTTGTGCCGGCATGACGTCATGCCAGCTGAGTGTGAACATTGAGGGCGGAAGTAGCGTTGTCAAGCCCACCAATGAGATCATAAGGTATGCTAGTATATGCTAATCAGGCTTGTGCCCTTCTTGGGTGTGAATCTGATTGCATCATCTGAGTAGGGGGGGGTGTGGGGGAATGATGTACCGTCAATTACCACGAGACGAGAATGGTGAAGCAATCGAGGCTCGATTGTTGGGAGCGAGTCCCCGGAGGTGGACTTCCTGGGGAAGGCAAACACACGTTTGTGACGGGTCTCATTAGTGGCAGTGCAGAGGAGCGACCGGATGGAGTGGAGCGCGTCGGGGAGGACCTCCTGCCAGCGGGACACCGGGAGATTTTTAGACTGTCCCGTTCTCCCTCTCCACCTGCCCATTTTCCTGGGGGTTGTAGCTGGTCGTCCTGCTTAAGGCGATGCCCTTGCTGAGCAGGAACTGACGCAGCTCATCGCTCATGAAAGAGGATCCCTGGTCGCTGTGGATGTAAGTGGGGAAGCCAGACAGAGTGAAGATGCTGTGCAGGGCTTTAATGATCGTGGCAGAAGTCGTGTCAGGGCATGGGATGGCGAAAGGGAACCGGGAGTACTCATCAATTGTGTTGAGGAAGTACACGTTGTGGTCGGTGGAGGGGAGGGGCCCTTTGAAGTCCATGCTGAGGCGCTCAAAGGGGCGGGAGGCCTTCACCAGGTGCACTCGGTCTGGCCGATAGAAGTGCGGCTTGCACCCTGTGTAGACTTGGCAGTCTCAGGTTACGGTCCTGACCTCCTCAATGGAGTAGGGCAGGTTGCGGGCCTTGACAAAATGGAAGAACCGGGTGACCCCCGGGTGGCAGAGGTCATAGTGGAGAGCCCGGAGTCGGTCCACTTGTGCGCTGGCACATGTACCGCGGGATAGGGCATCGTGGGCTTCCCCGGGCGATACAAGATCTCATTGTTATAGGTGGAGAGCTCGATCCTCCACCTCAAGATCTTGTCGTTTTTGATCTTGCCCCGCTGCTTATTGCTAAACATGAAGGCAACCGACCGTTGGTCAGTGAGGAGAGTGAATTTCCTGCCGGCCAGGTAATGCCTCCAATGTCGCACAGCTTCCACAATGGCTTGGGCCTCCTTTTCGACAGAGGAGTGCCGAATTTCGGAGGCATGGAGGGTGCGGGAAAAGAAAGCCACGGGTCTGCCCGCCTGGTTGAGGATGGCGGCCAGAGCTACGTCTGATGCATCGCTCTCCCTCTGAAAGGGGAGGGTCTCGTCGACCGAGTGCATCGTGGCCTTGGCGATGTCCGCCTTGATGTAGCTGAAGGCCTGGCGGGCCTCAGCCGTCAGGGGAAAAACTGTGGACTTGATAAGTGGGCGGGCCTTGACCGCATAATTTGGGACCCACTGGGCATAATACGAGAAAAAACCCAGGCATCGTTTCAGGGCCTTGGGGCAATGGGTGGGGGGGGGAGTTCGAGGAGGGGGCGCATACGGTCGGGGTCGGGCCCTAGGACTCCATTTTCCACTACGTAGCCAAGGATGGCTAAGTGGTTGGTGTGGAACACGCATTTCTCCTTATTGTAGGTGAGATTTAGGAGTTTGGCGGTATGGAGGAATGTTTGGAAGTTTGCGTCGTGGTCCTGCTGATCGTGGCCGCAGATGGTGACGTTATCTAGGTACGGGAAGGTGGCCCGCAGCCCGTACTGGTCAACCATTCAGTCCATCTCTCGCTGGAAGACCGAGACCCCATTGGTGACGCCGAAGGGAACTCTGAGGAAATGATAAAGGTGGCCATCTGCGTCGAACGCAGTGTATTGGCGGTCCTCCGGGCAGATGGGGAGCTGGTGGTAGGCGGACTTCAAGTCTACTGTGGAGAAGACTTGATACTGTGCAATCTGATTGACCATGTCAGATATGCGTGGGAGGGGGTACGCGTCTAGCTGCATGTACTGGTTGATGGTCTAGATGTAGTCAATGACCATCCTGTGCTTCTCCCCAGTCTTCACTACCACCATCTGAGCTCTCCAGGGGCTGTTGCTGGACTCAGTGATCCCCTCCCGCAGGAGCCATTGGACCTCCGACCTGATAAAGGTCCTGTCCTGCGCACTGTACCGTCTGCTCCTAGTGGCGAGGTTCGCAAACAGCGAGGGTGGATCGACCTTAAGGGTCGTGAGGCTGCAGACGGTGAGGGGGGGCAGGGGTCCGCCGAATTTCAAAGTAAGGCTTTGGAGGTGGCATTGGAAATCAAGCCCGAGTAACAGGGCAGCGCAGAGGTGCTGGAGGACGTAGAGCCTGAAGTTGCTGAACTCTACGCCCTGGACGGCGAGGGTCATGACACAGTACCCCCGGATTTTAACGGAATGGAATCCGGAGGTCAGGGAGATTTTCTGGGTGATGGGGTGTACTGTGAGGGAGCAGCGCCTTACCATAGCAGGGTGGATGAAACTCTCTGTGCTCCCAGAGTCAAAGAGGCAGGTCGTCTCGTGCCCGTTGATCTTCACCGTCGTCGTAGCGGTCGCGAGGCTGCGGGTCCAAGACTGATCCAGGGTGATGGGGGCAAGCTGCGGAAGATGCTGGGAGGTCCTGTGCTGAACAGCGAACGGCCAGACGAGCAGGGGTCCTGAGGCGCGGTCCAAAATGGTGCCGAAGATGGCGGCGCCCATGGGCCGCAGGTGGCTTGCGGGGGAGAAGATGGCGGCGCCCCTGCTGGCAGGAAGTCCTCCCCGATGCCTTCTACTCCATTAGATCACTCCTCTGCACAGCCACGAACAAGACCCCTCACGACCATTTGTTTGTCTTCCCTAGGAAGTCCATCTCCGGGGTCTCGCTTCCATCTTGGCTGACAACTCCAGGACCTGTCCTTCTCCGGAGGCATATGGGGAGCCATAAGACTGACCCCCTGGTCGAGAGGGTCCAGCTGCTGCCCGCCAACTCCCAGTACACCTACATCGTGCACCAGGACGGACGGCAAGATACGGTCTCCCTACGAAACCTGGCGCCAGCTGGTTCCCCGGCCAACGTGCCCCCCTCCTAGCTGCTGCCTACCGCCACCCCCAGCGCCCCTTACGCCCACCTGGGTCTCCTGTATTGTCCCGCGCCGGCACTGCCGCCACCCACCATCTCCCTTCCTACCCCACCCCGCAACCGTCTCCGACACTCCGGACTGAGGCTCAAGCTCCAGACACAACGCCCCCGGAGTCACCATCTGCAACAACCGTGCCTGCCGCATCACCAGAGCTGAGGAGGTCTAAAAGAACAATCCGGCCTCCAGACAGACTGAATATTTAATGAGCTCACGTCACCCCCGCTGGACTTGATTTTTTAACATGAATGTATCCACCTAATGCATGAGCTGTCTGTATAATGCTGTGACCTGGAAGTGATGATATGGTCTACTTCCAGGTACTGTACTGGAACCCCGGTGGGCTCCGCTTCTGGCTCCGTCCTCAACGGGGCCATATATAGACCGGCCACCTGTGGGTGGCACTCATTTGTACAGCCGACTCTGGCAGGAGAGTTCATGGATAATAAAGCCTAATGTTCACTTGTTCTCACGGCCTCTCAGTGAATTGACGGTATAACAAGTGTGTACCATCTACAAGATCCCCTGTTGGAAAGCACCAAGGCTCCTTCGACAGGACCTTCCAAACCTGTGACCTCTACCACCACATTCATGTTCCCCTCCAAGCCACACACCACCCTGACTTGGAACTATATTGTCGTTCCTTCATCAAAATCCTGGAGGTCCCTTCCAAACAACACCGTGGGTGCACTTACACCACAGAGGCTGCAGCGTTTCGAGAAGGCGGCCACCACAATCTTCTCAAAATTAGGGATAGACAATAAAAATGTTGGCTTCGCCAGTGACGCTCACGTCCCGTGATGGAATTTTAAAAAACTAATAGAGGGAGAAAAGGAAGCCTAAAATGCTGCTCCTGTGACACGAATCTTCAGATTATAATAGATTGGGCGAGATTCTCCACTCCCGCGCCGGTTGGGAGAATCGCCTGGGCTGCCAATAATTTCCCGGGACGCCGGTCCGACGCCCTCCCGCGATTCTCCCAAGCGGCGGGAATGGCCCAGTCGAGTTTTGCGGGCCGCTGGCCGGAGAATCGCCAGAGACACCCAAAATGGCGATTCTCCAGCACCCCCGCTATTCTCAGGCCCAGATGGGCCGAGCGGCCAGGCCAAAACGGTGGGTTCCCCCCGGCGCCGTCCACACCTGGCGCTGCCGTCGTGAACGGTGCGTGAACGCTGGGGGGGGGGGCGGCCTCCGGGGGGGGTGAAGGGGGATCCTGCACCAGGGGGGTACCTCAAATGTGGGGTGGCCCACGATCGGTGCCCACTGATCGTCGGGCCGTCCTCTCTGAAGGAGGTACATCCTTCCTTCCGCGGCCCCGCAAGATCCGTCAGACATCTTCTTCCGGGGCGGACTTAGAGAGGACGGCAACCACGCATGCGCGGATGACACCCATTATGCGGCGCCGGCCGCGGCATCTATGCGGCGCCGCCTTTACGCGGGCGACAAGGCCTGGCGCGTGTAGATGACGCGGCCCCGATCCTGGCCCATTGTCAGGGCCTGAATCGGTCGGGATCGACGGCGTTCACGACGGCGCGGCCACTTCGGCGCGGGAGTGGAGAATCCCGCCCATTGTGTGAGAGATTGGTGAAATGCCTTATCTGGTAAGAAGAGCAATCCTAGTAAACTGAGGGACTGGCATGTGTGGAGGAAGGGTGAGTATAGTACAGTCATTTACTGCAGGGGCTGTTTAGCACAGGGCTAAATCGCTGGCTTTGAAAGCAGACCAATGCAGGCCAGCAGCACGGTTCAATTCCCGTACCAGCCTCGCCGAACAGGTGCCGGAATGTGGCGACTAGGGGCTTTTCACAGTAACTTCATTGAAGCCTACTCGTGACAATAAGCGATTTTCATTTCATTTCATAGGGCAGCCAGTGCTGCCTGGGACGAGGTGGGCGACAGCTGTGAGCTCGGGAGTGTAACCAGGAGGATTGGCCTCCAGTGCCGAAAAAAAGCTCAACGAACTACACCGGGCAGCACGAGTGAGTATATACCCACCCCCCCAGGGGAGCATCCACCCTCAACTGCCAATGCGGCCGCCAACCCTCCCTCCACTCCCCCTCCCCCCCCTCCCCTTTCCACCACTGTGAACCACGCATGTGGCTAACGATGTCCCCTCAGTGTCTCCTCAGGAACAGCTCTCCCATAATTGGCAGGAAAGGGCCCAGACTGGCAGAGTGGCGCCGGACGTAAGAATCCTCACCTCCTTCGAGTGCCCTGGAGGTGACTGGTGTTCGGGTGTTGGCTGCTGCGTGTGTGGTGTTGCCTCCTGCAATATTCAAGCACAGTGTCCAGGCAATGACTCCCACATGCAACATCGCCCACCCACCCACGGGAATCCACTTGGGATGTGTGAAGTGCTCACTTAACCACGATTGCCAATTCCCTAGTGATAGCCTTCAGCCGCACGGCCAGGGGCCTCGGCAGTCTGTGGGGGGCATGGGTGACGGCAGTCTGTGGGGGTTATGGGTGGCCAGTGGGGCAGCCGGGCAGAAACAAGGGTTGCCCACGGAACGGGTAAACACGATCCAGGGGTCGGTATGGTGGGTCCGTAAGCGATTGCCCCCGCCCGGTTGCCCCCAAGCACCTCCTCATCACCCTCTTATGGCAGCCCCCCCCCCCTCCTCTGGAGGGTCTCCCAACCACAGCCGAGGGTCCCCCCATCCTCTGCCAGGCACAGGGGAGGCAATACCAGCGTAACGAGACCGGAGAATCACACCCATAATAGTCAGCAACAGCCCCTTCTCGCAACCAAATTCTTTCCCATCTAACGCACACATTTCTTTCCAGAGGAAAACTGCGACCAACAGGTACCCATAAGAGAAAACGATGATGGCACTCAGAGAAAAAAAAACTTTTTTTGCTTTGAGCCCATCATGGAGATAATCAACCTGGAGACCATACAGAGCCTGTTGAGGCAACAATTGTCTAGTTTATGGAATGACAATTGCATCCATTCACTGCCACAATGATTTTGACTTCCATTAGTTGTAAAGCAATGTTTGTGCTGCAGTACAAGAATCTACCATGCATTGTCATTGCAATCTCAATATACATAACAATGCGATCATCACGGGCAATTTTCTGACACTTAAAATTGTGTGTAGAACACATCAGAATTTCTGTTATGTGTTCTCAGCAGACGAGGCTCCTGCTGGGGTGTGCAAAGCTGGAAAATTATCATTTGACTGCCAGCACGTTTTTCATAGAAAGGCAACAAAGCTGGGAAGCAAAAAAGTGACGATGATGAATCCATCATGGGAGACTGTTCATTGCCTGATTGATATTGTGCACTTGGATTATGCAGAAAACATAATGACTCACCCCGTCACTTAAAGCAGACAGCATCCCAGATGCACTTTAGAGAATTTTAATGAGTTTGAGGATGGAATAGACTTTTCCAACAAAGTCAAGGATAACTGCCGACTCGGAGGAGGACCTTGGCTTGTGAACGACCAAAATGGAGAAGGCCCCTTTCGGGATGGCACTGAACACATTGGGAAATTTCATTGGGAATGTGCAAAAGCAAAGTCTTAAAAAAAAAAAAATGTTTATTAAAGTTTTTTAACACAATTTTTCACCCTTACAAACAATAAACCCTTGTAACAAAATAGAAAGAAAACACACATAGCAAGGTATATACATGGTAAAACGATATGTTACAGAGCTTTGTACACTGGCTCCCTCCCGTACATGCCAATTTCCCAAATCTTTCATGTGTTCTCTTGCTCAAACACCCCCCTTTCCCCTCCCCCCCCCCCCCCCCCTTCACAGGACATCCCCCACCCCCACCCCCACCCCTGGGTTGCTGCAGCTGCTGACCGACCTTCCTCTAACGCTCTGCGAGATAGTCTAGGAACGGTTGCCACCGCCTGTAGAACCCCTGCGCAGACCCTCTCAAGGCAAACTTTATCCTCTCCAGCTTAATGAACCCAGCCATGTCGTTTGTCCAGGCCTCCACGCTAGGGGGCTTCACCTCCTTCCACATTAGCAAGATCCTTCGCCGGGCTATTAGGGACGCAAAGGCCAGAATGCCGGCCTCTTTCGCCTCCTGCACTCCCGGCTCGTCCACTACTCCAAATATTGCTAGCCCCCAGCTTGGCTTGACCCGGACTTTCACCACCTGAGATATTGTTCCCGCCACTCCCCTCCAGAACCCCTCCAGTGCCGGGCATGACCAAAACATATGGACATGGTTCGCCGGACTCCCTGAGCACCTTCCACATCTGTCCTCTACCCCAAAAAACCTACTCAACCTCGCCCCCGTCAAGTGGTGCAAAAGCAAAGTCGAGGTATCGGAGGGAGTGCACACACCTCCAAACAACCAATCTACCCAACCCTTCAAGCATCACCAGACCCACATGTGTCAGGGTCTGCAGATCAGGCATTGAACTTACTAGCCATCTCAGAATTCATCGATGCATCGACTCTTTGACAAAATGTTACCAGACTTGAATCATTAGTTCCCTTCTCTCTCCACAGATGCTGTCAGGCCAGCTGAGATTGTCCAGTATTTTCTGATTTTTGTTTCAGAATCCATGGAACTGGGGTGGAAACAAATCACCCCCAATGCTGAGAGACTGACTGAGAAGCCGAAAAAGAACAAGAAGAACATTTCCGATGGGCAATCTCTTCAAGTTACTTCATCAGAAAATCAAGAAAAATGTATGGAAATGGTACCCCATTAATGTTAGCATTGAAGAAATAAGGACACCAAAGTTGGTATTTAAGCCTTGATTCACCCAGGTGATCTCACTTGCAACTTAATGAAACTGAAGCACAACAAATGAAAGCCAAGAGAACTCTCAGGAATCTGGACATATCTGAAATAAAGTGCTTATAGTCTAACATTAAACTGTGTATATAGCTAGTTATTTTTTTCTTTACCTCTTATTACAGTGCATGCTTAGTGTGCTCCAGAACTTAATCTAGTGTCCCTTCTCTGTGCTTCTCCAGCAGCCAGAAGTAAGTCATTTGGATGGCTGCTAGGTGTCAGTCAGAGTCTCTTGGCAATAAAAAAGACTTGCATACTCTATATGCAGCCTCTTTCATGAACTCAGGATATCCCAAAGCACTTTACAGCCAATTTATCACTGTAGTACTGAGATGGCTAATGCTTCTCTGTGCTGTGCCATGATCCGGCCTGCAACCACTTGTGCTTTGCAATGGCTGTTTGTTCCCATTTGCTTTCTGCCTCAGCTTCAGTCATTTGGGGAAAGTTGGTGTTGCTCTGAGGGTGCTAGGCACTCCCCAGCTTGGCTAATGATTTGGATGGGAGCACACATCTGAGTGGCAATGAGGGCCAAAAAGTGCTCCGTAATTATAATCTGGTGCTGACTATTACGTTTAATCTCATTGGCAGACTGGAGAAAATAGCTGCCTCATTTGGTATTGGAAGGGACAGAAGGCCTCTACAGTTCTGCATTCTGTACATTCATGGCCACACTTCAATTGTGGTCTTATCACTTTATTACCCATTTACCCAAGTGTTGTATCGATAAGATATCAGAACTGTAGGTATAATAATGGCATAAGGAATTCCAAAGTTAAGAATCATTTACCCCAAATTTGAAGACTTGATAAAAAATATAAGATCAGCGTAACGAAGATGCGCCCCTGTCTCCTTTATAATTCCAGCATGTATCCATCACCTGACGGGGAAAATGGCAGAATGCTTATAATATTGAAACCTAAATGCATCGCCAATGAAAATTGGTCAATGTTAGCTTATCTGATTGAAGTGTTAATGTACAAGTCAGCTGTACAGAATGAAGCCTGGGTGTGGAAGCAGTATTGATCTTAGGCCTGAACAGATTTATAAACTGGAGATTCCGAATGGAATTCTTTCCCGTTTAATTAATTGAGCGTCCTTGATTTGCTGCAAGGAAGAGGGAGGGTTTCCGAACCTTTCATCCATTTATGCATGGCCTTATTTTGAGGTGGTGGATGTTCAATTTCCCCATTGAGCACACCCTGTCTCTGCTGAAAATATAATTGTCCAGAGTGTACCCAAGATGAGAGATAAGCTGTTTTTTTAACGCTATCAGTGTTGACCATCTGATTCCTAACAGCTTTGGTTACTTTGAGTGAAAAAGAAGTGGCAATTCAAACAATCGTTTTTGTACGTTGTGTTCGAGTGACTCCACAACATTATCTAATTTGGATGGTGCAGGCCTGCAGTCGGCAACAGAAATCTTTTGCATGAGCCCACCAAACAAGCTCATTAATTGATCGGACGAATTGATAGAAATTTGGCTGACGGGCTTCTGGCTGTATTCATCTCGAGTCAGTCCGGTGGTATTTTTTGCTTGTCTGCTTTTTCACATCAGGGATGTTTTGTCTTTTCCAGAACCAAGTGCTGTTTTCTGCCTTTCCATGTATAATTTGGGGAATTGACTGCCACGTGATAGGAATATTTATTCATTTGAAGTGTTAGAAGGGAAGTAAAATAGAGAATTCTGGTTCATTAGGTATGTACGTTTTTGCAATATTCAGTCAGTCAATTGTACTACAGCAAATGAAAGAATTGCTAAGAACAGAAATTAGGATGTCTCTAACAAAAGAAGACTGATCTGTACGCAACACCTACACGTTCTATTCCCAACCGTACTACACAAATACTTCCAACTCCTGAGTTTAAAAATGGGTCATATGTTGTTTCTTGAAGTAGTAGCTGACTCCACTGCAATAGCACATACACTTCAGCAATTGTTCGAAAGGAGCTGAACTGGACACGGGGTGGCGAGCCCTTTGAGGTTGAAGAGGCAAAGACACAAATTGCAGTTGACAAAAAGAAAACACTGCTGTCATCTCTATCGTGGTCAAGTCCTTCATTGATTGTGCAAGAATCACATACACACAGCTGACAGCACTCCCGTCAAGGTGAAAAGACCTTAAATTTTGCAGCCTGTTTTCTGCTGTGCGGTGGCTCAAGGGTGATCTCAGTCTGGTTTGATGTTGCATCATTGCTGTTTGATCAGGGATGTCCCCCAAAATTTATGTCCTACAGAGAGGAAGATTTTTAAAAAAAATTTGGAAAAGGGGTATGAATCCAACACCC
Organism: Scyliorhinus torazame; assembly: GCF_047496885.1. Lineage (NCBI taxonomy): Eukaryota > Metazoa > Chordata > Chondrichthyes > Carcharhiniformes > Scyliorhinidae > Scyliorhinus > Scyliorhinus torazame. Next base: position 108,375,664 of record NC_092725.1, read on the forward strand.
AACCTCCACGCTGTGCGCTGAACCGGGTCTACCTCCAATACCAACTCCATCAAATACAGAGCATGGTCTGAAGTGACAATAGCCAAGTACTCTGCTTTCCTCACCTCAGGAAGAAGGGCCCTTCCCACCATGAAAAAGTCTATCCTAGAATATACCTTATACATTGGGGGAAAGAAAAAGAATTCTTTACCCCCCCAGGTGCATGGACCTCCAGGTCTGCTCCTCGTTTCCTCCAGAAGCGCCAACAGCACCTTCGCCACCCCCGAAGGGGCCAACAACCTTGGTTTAGAACGGTCAAGTCACGGGTCCAACACACAATTTAAATCTCCCAGAATCAGCTGGTGCATGTCCAAGTCCGGTATTGAAGCCAACAGTTTCCTTATAAATGCTACATCATCCCAATTCTGGGCATATACATTTACCAGTATCACTACCTTGCCTGCCAGTGACCCAGTGACCATCACATACACGCCACCACGATCCACCACAACCTTGCCCGCCAAAAAACAGACCTGTTTGTTAATTAAAATTGCCAAGCCCCAGGCGCTACTATCGAAACCCGAATGAAATACCTGGCTCACCCACCCCCTCCGGAGCCAGGTCTGGTCTTTCACCCGCAGGTGGGTCTCGTTCAAAAGCACCACATCAGCCCTTAAATTCTTTAGGTGCGAGAAAACGCTTGACCTTTAGGTGCCCTAAACCCCTTACGTTCCAAGTGACAAGTGTAATCGGGGGTCTCTCAGCCAGCAACCCCCCACCCTCAACCCAGAGTCAGCCATTTCCACCATGAAGGAATAACCAGTCCTTACGCCAAATACCGAGACCCAAGGTCCACCTAAGATGGCCATCAACTCTACCTATAAGGGGCGACAAAGAAAAAACCCTGGTCACCCTCAGATCTGTACCCCTACCCCTGACCTCCCCCTTCCCCTACATACCAACGAATTTCCTACCAGAAAACTATACTCTCTCCTCACCAACCCCCTCCCCCCCACTAAACAAACAAGCTAAACTCATTGAACCCCATCTAAACAGGTCCAACAGGCCACGCAGCCCCACTCCCAACCTCACCCCCGTTCACTAGCTAAAAACTTTACTGCCAGTGAAGTAACCTCCACCCAGGGTGGAGGTTACTTCTTTACGCAAAGAGTAGTGAGGCCGTGGAATGCCCTACCTGCTACAGTAGTGAACTCGCCAACATTGAGGGCATTTAAAAGTTTATTGGATAAACATATGGATGATAATGGCATAGTGTAGGTTAGATGGCTTTTGTTTCGGTGCAACATCGTGGGCCGAAGGGCCTGTACTGCGCTGTATTGTTCTATGTTCTATGTTCTAGGGTGTACACTCAAAGAACAAAGAAAAAGAAAGCTCCCTCGGCCACCCACTGCAAATGGATTGCAAAATCCAACAGCCTTGCAATGCTTAACTTCCCACGGAGGGCCATGTATTTTCCATACTGTTACTTTAACCATTAGCCCCAACAGCCTTAGCCCCCTCATCCCCCACCATTCAACATATACAAAATACAAACCCTTCCCCTCCGGCTCCAATAAAGTCCCAATAAAACCCTTTTAATTACATCCCAGTCCTCGCTACTTGACACAAGCTACCGCCTCCTCCGATGTATTGAAAAAGCAGTCTTTTGACCCAAATGTAACTCTCAACCTCGCCAGGCACACCACTCCAAACCTCATACCGCTCTTGTATAGCGCCGATTTTGCCTTATCGCAGGCCGCTCGCCTCTTTGTCAACTCTGCTCCGACGTTCTGGTACATCCGGATGGTGCTTTCTTCCCATCTCGAATCCCGATTCTCTTTGGCCCATTTCAGGGCCTGTTCCTTCTCCTGGAAACTGTGGAATCTGACAACCGCCGCCCGTGGGGGCTCAACCGGTTCGGTGAACCCTATCCAACACTTGAGGAGACATCTGCCCCCACCGCCCCCCCCCCCCCCCCCCCCCCCCCGCCCCCCCCCTCCCACCAGCTTGTCGAACATGTGGGAAACGTATTCAGCCAGCTTGGACCCTCCATCCACTCCGGCAACCCCATGATTCTGAGGTTTTGTCTCCTCGACGTGTTCTCCAGGCTATCCACCTTTTCCCTCAGCTTCTTCTTTCTCTCCTCCTGTAGCAGTATCTCAGCTTCCAATGAGGCAATTTGGTCACCCTGCCATGACAAGGTTGTCTCCGCATAGAATCATAGAATTTACAGTGCAGAAGGAGGCCATTCAGCCCATCGGGTCTGCACCGGCTCTTGGAAAGAGCACCCCACTTAAGCCCACCCCTCCACCCTATCCCTGTAACCCAGTAACCCCACCTAACCTTTTTGGAGACGAAGGGCAATTTAGCAAGGCCAATGCACCTAACCTGCACATCTTTGGACTGTGGGAGGAAACCGGAGCACCCGGAGGAAACCCACACAGACACGGGGAGAACGTGCAGACTCCGCACAGACAGTGACCCAAGCCGGGAATCGAACCTGGGACCCTGGAGCTGTGAAGCAACAGTGGTAGCCATTGTGCTACCATGCTGCCAACATCTCTCAGCATCTCTCCATGTTCCTTCACGGCCTCTGATTTTCCCAGCATCTCCCAAATCGGGTCAAGCGCCTCCTCAATTGACTTTTTGAGGGTTTCCATCATCACCTATCCTTGCTTATCGAAGTGTTTCTCAACTTGCTTCTCAAACTCTTTCTCCAGCATGCCAGTCAGCATTTCCACCCTAATAGGAGTGGCTACTCCGCCGGGGCTGTCTCCAACATTTTCCCTCCCAATGATCCACGCAAACCCTCTGGCTCCGTCAAAGTATTACCACTGTAGCCTTCTTGCCAGCAACCTATTTTGCACCTTTCAACATAATTTTGTTGACAGATTTCTTACACAATTAGATGGGCCTGGTTTGTTCATGGAACTGCCCCGGGAACCAGGTAAAAAGACCAAAAAACAAGGACCCTAGCGGGAGCTACCTTATGTGCGACCTTCTCCTACATGCCGCCAACAGAAGTCACAGTGTTACTAACTTGAGATGTATCTTGTGGACCTCTACATCAGGAATGCTGGCAGTTCCTTTGAAAAGTCTTCTGTGGCATAGCCTGACTCAGGAACTTGGACTCACGTCACACAAGAATTAGATTTCTGTTTTCAATCTTCCCCTTCAATTGTCACCAAGGCCCAGTTCTGCACTTCAATTACCATTCAACTCATGTTGTCAGAGAGAATGCCCTTTCCTTTCTACTTCCCGTCACAGAATTAAAGTGTCACCTTCACATAGGCATGCACATGGACACGTTCTGTCTCTTGCACAAACATAGACACTGCCTCCCTCACATTTTTCACAACTCTTCCCATACACATGTTTTTCTCTTGCCTTTTACCTCTCTGCAAAATAAACCCATGAACATAGTTAATTAATATTACTTCACTGAATGTTTATACTTTACATCAAGGAGATTGGCCGAGGGTGAGAGACGATAGACACCAAGTCCCCCGTTAATAATCAATCTTATAATTAATCATAAAAATAAATTTCACCTCAGATAAAAGTGTCAAGATCCATCATTGCGTGCTGACTTCAACTGACATAAAAATGGAGATAGGAGTTCAGGTCCAGCTTACACTATGGCACAAAGTCAAAATTACCTCAACTGAGTGACGTTTTAAATTCATTTACAGGATGTAGACATGTTGGCTAGGCCAGCATTTATTGCCCACCTTGGTTGCGCTTGAGAAGGTGGTGGTGAACTGCGTTCTTGAACCGCAGTCCATGTGGTGCAGATCCACGCACTGTGCTGTTAGGGAGGGAATTCCAGGATTTTGACCCAGTGACAAAGAAGGAATAGCGATATCTTTTCCAAGTCAGGATGGTGAGTGACTTGGACGGGAACATCCACATTATGGGGTTCCCAGGTATCTGCTGCCCTTGTCCTTCTTTCTAGACTGCTCTTGATCAAAACATTAACTTAACAGGTTGAGGCATTCAAACAAAAACATGAGGGAAGCTATTGAAATCCAAAACAGATTCAAGTTGTAAGTTTAATTATGCTACGTTTAATGTTTGATTACATTAGAATGAATTAGGTGAATTGGACATTCTGTATTCTCCCTCTGCGTTCCCGAACAGCTGCCGGAATGTGGCGACAGGAACTTTTCACAGTAACTTCATTGCAGTATTAATGTGAGCCTACTTGTGATAATAAAGATTATTATTATTAGAAGCTCGTTGTTTTTAGCCTACATTGAATAAAGTGGTAGCAGATAAAAATGACACAAGTAAAGCATTTTCCAAAAATATATGACCTACAATTGAATGGTTCACTTTCTCAGAAAGAAGTTTGCAAATGCTTGAGTCACAATCAATAGGTTCAAATATCAATAGTTAATACATTTGTACCTCAGCCAACTGGATAGAAAGGATTTAAATTTCATTAGAATAACAAAACTACTCAGGTCGAAGAAGCTGAACTGAGCTAGAATATGTTGTAAATGTGACCTAAGAATATGTGTGGTGTGTGTATGACATGAAAGGAGGGCACAGAAAGTGTGATGTCTGAAGTATGATAGACTGTAAGTGTATGTTAGATGTATTCTTTTGGCGATGGAAGTAAAAAGTGCCAGTAACAAAATCAGCCAACAAAAACAGGAATCGGGAGATTTCACTGATCTCTGCAACTATGGGGGGGGGGCACAATTTTGGCTAGTTTGGCTAAGATCAAGCCCAAGATGTGGTGCAATAGCTGTTCTTGTCAGTTTGGATCCTGTATGTCTCTCTTGTGGGGACCATTAATTGGATTCAGTTTGAAATTGAATTGTTTTTTTGGAGCAAGCAAAGAGATGCAAAAAGATGCAAAGGCAGGTGGTTCTGTGGGCACGGGCGAGACTCTCGGATGGTTTGTTGCCTCCCAGGTGCCAGGGCCCATGACGTCTCGGATTGTGTCTTCAGGATCCTTAAGGGGGAGGGGGAGGGGGAGCAGCCAGAAGTCGTGGTGTACATTGGTACCAACGACGTAGGTAGGAAAAGGGGTGTGGATGTAATAAACGAGTTTAGGGAGTTAGGCTGGAAGTTAAAAGCCAGGACAGACAGAGTTGTCATCTCTGGTTTGTTGCCGGTGCCACGTGATAGTGAGGCTAGGAATAGGGAGAGAGTGCAGTTGAACACGTGGCTGCAGGAACAGTGTAGGTGGGAGGGCTTCAGGTATTTGGATAATTGGAGCGCATTCTGGGGAAGGTGAGACTTATACAAGCAGGACGGGTTGCATCTGAACCAGAGGGCACCAATATCCTGGGAGGGAGGTTTTCTAGTACTCTTCGGGAGGGTTTAAACTAATTTGGCAGGGGAATGGGAACCGGATTTGTAGTCCAGCAACTAAGGTAGCCGTTGTTCAGGTCGTCAAAGCGTGTAGTGAGGCAGTGGGGAAGGTAACACTGACAAAGGAGAATACTTGCAGGCACGGAGATGGGTTGAAGTGTGTATACTTCAACGCAAGAAGCATCAGGAATAAGGTGGGTGAACTTAAGGCATGGATCAGTACGTGGGACTACGATGTGGTGGCCATCACGGAAACTTGGATAGAAGAGGGGCAGAAATGGGTGTTGGAGGTTCCTGGTTATAGATGTTTCAATAAGATTAGGGAGGGTGGTAAAAGAGGTGGGGGACGGGGGATGGGAGGGGGGGGGGGACGGGGGGGGTGGGGGTGGGGGGGGCATTGTTAATTAGAGATAGTATAACAGCTGCAGAAAGAAAGTTCGAGGAGTATCACCCTAATGAGGTAGTATGGATTGAAGTCAGAAATAGGAAAGGGGCAGTCACCTTGTTGGGAGTTTTCTATAGGCCCCCCAATAGCAGCAGAGATGTGGAGGAACAGATTGGGAAACAGATTTTGGAAAGGTGCAGAGGTCACAGGGAAGTAGTCATGGGTGACTTCAACTTCCCAAATATTGAGTGGAACCTCTTTAGATCAAATAGTTTAGATGAGGTGGTGTTTGTGCAGTGTGTCCAGGAAGCTTTTCTAACAAAGTATGTAGGTTGTCCGATCAGAGGGGAGGCCATATTGGATTTGGTACTTGGTAATGAACCAGGGCAAGTGATAGATTTGTTAGCGGGGGAGCATTTTGGAGATAGTGACCACAATTCTGTGACTTTCACTTTAGTAATGGAGAGGGATAGGTGCGTGCAACAGGGCAAGGTTTACAATTGAGGGAAGGGTAAATACGATGCTGTCAGACAATAAGTGAAGTGCATAAGTTGGCCACATAGGCTGTCAGGGAAGGACACAATTGAAATGTGGAACTTGTTCAAAGAACAGATACTACGTGTCCTTGATATGTATGTCCCTGTCAGGCAGGGAAGAGATGGTCGAGTGAGGGAACCATGTTTGACAAGAGAGGTTGAATGTCTTGTTAAGAGGTGTTTTTGAAAACTCACCACTATCCTTAGAAGTCCCCCTATACCAAAAAGGGCCGACATTCTAAATGGTGATCAAGGATTCTCACTCCCCGACTCCGATGCAAGCTTCAGTGGGTGCTATTCAGGTCAAACTATATTTTCAAGTTATCCCCCGGTATAACCCATACCTTCACCGAAGATTTCATCTACTTACCACTTAGTAGCATCGATCCTGGGTCCCGCATTGCTAAGTAAGTAAAGTAGACTTTGGAATAACCACTGTTTCAGGTTAAAACTTTTAAGTTATCTTATTATTATATATTTTTTTCTCTTTTTTAAAAGATGCAATCATTGTCTTTACAGAAAAGTAAAAAGATCTTGCTTCTGGATCCTTCTGGTTGGTTGAAGGGACCTTCAGGCCCAACTTGACAATCAATCTTCTTTAAAGTCTGGTCTTCTTTAGATGTATCAGCTATTTTAGCTTGGCTGCTCTGCCCTGTCCATTTCCCATGGCCGAGCTGATTGTAATCTGAGTCTAGCTGCTTGTTCCTTCTCTGCTTCTCTCTCTCTCCCTCTGAGCTCTGGTTCTGGATCTGAATCTGAATCTGATAGTTCCTGCCCTGGTCTCGAGGTTTATATTTGCTTTCTAACAATTACGTTTTTTGATGTTATTGTAAAGTAACTCTTATTTTCTTTGATTGTAAAAAGTACCTTTTGATCTAAACCTTTTAATCCAACTAAGTATACATTTTGACATGACTTCATCTCATAGATCTGATTACATTGTTTCCTTTGTGGTGTTCAAAATGCTTTGGTTTCAATAGGTGTTACTTTTAATTCCTGTCATTTCTATAGTTTTATTTTCCAATTGTGTCCTCAGCTCAATTTTGACTTTGATTTTGGCTTTGAATTATGTTTCTCGTAGACTGATAAACCTGGTATTAGCAAATGTTCACACCTAGAATTTCATCCATTCTTTTCCAGATCCTTACTAAGTTAGTTACTTTCAAAGAAGGTGTGAGCCATTATTTTTGGCTTCAATCAAAATCCTATTTGTCTTGTTTGCTCAGCCTGCTTGACCAAGGCTATCTGCATTTTACAATCCTTCCCTGGCAGCTGCTGTTAACCCTTTGTGGGATCTTTCCCTGTATCCTATCATGTTTCTCTCAGACCAGATATTGCCAGACTTCCATGTTTCAAACGACACATCTTTCCATATTATCAATTACAGAGGAAGAAGGAGACCTATGTAAGGCTGAGGGAACACGGTTCAGACAGGGCGCTGGAGGGATACACAATAGCCAGGAGGGAACTGAAGAAAGGGATTAGGAGAGCTAAGAGAGGGCATGAAAAATCTTTGGCGGGTAGGATCAAGGAAAACCCCAAGGCCTTTTACACATATGTGAGAAATATGAGAATGGCTAGAGCGAGAGTAGGTCCAATCAAGGACAGTAGCGGGAGATTGTGTATTGAGTCTGAAGAGATAGGAGAAATCTTGAGCGAGTACTTTTCTTCAGTATTTACGAATGAGAGGGGCGATATTGTTGGAGAGGACAGTGTGAAACAGATTGGTAAGCTCGAGGAGATACTTGTTAGGAAGGAAGATGTGTTGGGCATTTTGAAAAACTTGAGGATAGACAAGTCCCCTGGGCCTGATGGGATATATCCAAGGATTCTATGGGAAGCAAGAGGTGAAATTGCAGAGCCGTTGGCAATGATCTTTTTGTCCTCACTGTCAACAGGGGTGGTACCAGGGGATTGGAGAGTGGCGAATGTCGAGCCCCTGTTCAAAAAAGGGACTAGGGATAGCCCTGGGAATTACAGGCCAGTTAGTCTTACTTTGGTGGTAGGCAAAGTCATGGAAAGGGTACTGAGGGATAGGATTTCTGAGCATCTGGAAAGACACTGCTTGATTAGGGATAGTCAGTATGGATTTGTGAGGGGTAGGTCTTGCCTCACAAATCTTATTGAATTATTTTAGGAGGTTACCAAGCACGTGGATGAAGGTAAAGCAGTGGATGTAGTGTACATGGATTTTAGTAAGGCATTTGTTAAGGTTCCCCATGGGAGGCTTATGCAGAAAGTAAAGAGGCATGATAGTGGGAAATTTGGCCTGTTGGATAACGAACTGGCTAACCGATAGAAGTCAGAGAGTGGTGGTGGATGGCAAATATTCAGCCTGCACCCCAGTTACCAATGGCATACCGCAGGGATCAGTTCTGGGTCCTCTGCTGTTTTCTGATTTTCATTAATGACTTAGATGAGGGAGTTGAACGGTGGGTCAGTAAATTGTGGATAGTGAGGAGAGCTGTTGTCGGCTGCAAAGAGACATACATAGGATGCAGAGCTGGGCTGAAAAGTGGCAGATGGAGTTTAACCCTGAAAAGTGTGAGGTTGTCCATTTTGCAAGGGCAAATATGGATGCAGAATACAGGGTTAACGGTAATGTTCTTGGCAATGTGGAGGAGCAGAGAGATCTTGGGGTCTATGTTCATAGATCTTTGAAAGTTGCCACTCAAGTGGATAGAGCAGTGAAGAAGGCCTATGGTGTGCTTGCGTTCATTAGCAGAGGGATTGAATTTAAGAGCCGTGAGGGTGATGATGCAGCTGTACAAAACCTTGGTAAGGCCACATTTGGAGTACTGTGTGCAGTTCTGGTCGCCTCATTTTAGGAAGGAAGTGAAAGCTTTGGAAAAGGTGCAAAGGAGATTTACCAGGATGGTGCCTGGAATGGAGAGTAGGTATTACGAGGAAAGGTTAAGGGTGCTAGGCCTTTTCGCATTAGAACAGAGAAGGATGAGGGGAGACTTGATAGAGGTTTATAAGATGATCAGGGGAATGGATAGAGTAGATAGTCAGAGACTTTTTACCCGGGTAGAACAAACCATTACAAGGAGACATAAATTTGAGGTGAATGGTGGAAGATATAGGGGGGATGTCAGAGGTAGGTTCTTTACCCAGAGAGTAGTGGGGGCATGGAATGCACTGCCTGTGGAAATAGTTGAGTCGGAAACATTAGGGACCTTCAAGTGGCTATTGGATAGGTACATAGATTACGGTAGAATGATGGGGTGTAGATTAATTTTTTCTTAATCTAGGACAAAAGTTCGGCACAACATCGTGGGCCGAAGGGCCTGTTCTGTGCTGTATTTTCTATGTTCTATGTTCTATGGATTAAAGGCTTGCCCTGTCCACTCTGCACATTGGTGTTGTAACATTGAGAAAGGAATAGAAGTTTAAAAAAACGTATGCCATACATAAAGTGAATATTACATCTATCACGATTATATGGAAGTATCTCCGAATTTAACTTGATCTATGCAGACAACTTAAATACCATGTGTAGTGACCATTTTACAATGTTGACAGTGTTTCTTGTATTGTATTGAAGCACCTCAGAGTGCAACATAATCTATGGAGAGAACATGAATATTATTGTACTTTGTGTGGTGGCCATTTTGAAATAATTGCAATGTTCTTTCAGATATTTTACGAATAAAGTCTAATTTTGAAAAAAAAGTATGACACATCACTTTGGCATAACAGGCATCCAGTAATATTTTAATAATGCATAATGTTTCAGAAATATTAGGATTCTATTGCCCTTTGAAACGAAAATGTTTATAGCACTTTAAGGGTGGACCTCACAGAGGAAGGAGAAACTATCTGAATGGAAACGAAATTGGACAGCAATCGTTCCAGCTTCTGCAAGCATTTGGAAAGAGGAAGGGAATCAGGGCTGCAAAACCGCACACAAACTCTTGAGGGAGACAGAGACTTAGGTTTCGTCATTAGCCAGTCCCTAAAATCGAGTTGAAAGCCTTTCACTCACCTTCTAACCTTGAATCGTCGATACCTGGTCGCAGTGTTAACAACACAGAAGAAAATATTCGACAATGACAATCGCTGATGATACGATTCCCTGTTTTTGGAGAGTGCCAGCTCGGAAGTTAGGGCACCGCCAGTTAGCAGGTCCCAAGCAAGTTTTCGATTTTGAAATGTTGAGGGAATTTGACCGGATTATCATGTGCGGTCAATTTGATTTACGCAGAAAAATCTGAAGTGCCCCCCACCTCCCCCACCCACAGCCTCCTTTGCAAGAAAAACTTTGCTCTCAAACAATGGATCAGCCTGTCAGCAATATTTATTACAGTCCATGTTACTTTCTGCTTCGTTTGCTGTCTCGAGCGCTGCCCATGGGTTTGGTGATCTGCTGCTGGTGTTGTAGTTTTACCCCTGACTTTCATGAATGTATTATTCAACCCATGTTTTCAATGAGGCTGAGATCGTCCATTGTTGTCCCACTCCCCCACCCCTCACCCCTCTGTCATATTCTTGGCATGTTTGGTGCGGCGATGGAGGGGGGCGAGGTCCCTCGTTTCCCAGAAACAGATGACCTGTGAAATTGCTCTACCCCCCCCCCCCCTCGATAACGAACAGAAAGATCAGACAAAACAGCCACGGGCAGCCACCATATCATTTATTGACCAGCCTGCATTTATTTAAAACAACACAGGACAGACACGGGGGGAGGGGGGGGTGAAACTACCCAGGACATCAGCTGGAGCTACTTGGCAGAATAGCTCAACGTGGCATTGACGGGACAACTGGTGTGTATTGGAGAGGGGGGCGGGGGGGGGGGGGGGGTAGATAGGGGAAGGGGTGGGGGAGGAGGAAAGTGATTGTGTGATATTCCGGGTTGTCCCGATTTTAAAAATAAATATTTGTAGAGATCTACATGGATGCAGATTTCCTGGAGGCGAATCGATCTGTCCAATCGGCTTTCCCAAGAGAGAGTGAGAGAGGGAGCGGGGCGGGGGGGTTAACTACAGCAGGAAAGCGAGCACATCAGAGATGGAGTGAGATCAGTAACTGGTGCGGGAAGCGGTGTCTGGCTTTGGAGACCCTTGGACGCGATCGCTGCGATCTCAGTAAGATTTGGCTGGGGGGGGGGGGGGGGGGGGGTGACTTGGCGTGTGTGTATGTGTGTGTTTGCTCAGTTAGTGCCACAGCTCTGCTCTGTGTACAGAGGCAGAGAGGAAGAGAGAGAGAGAGAAAGGAGGCAGGAACCGTAAGAGACAGCGTTACATTGGGGCGTTTACACTTTGGTCAAAATTGCACCGGAGAAGGTCCTTTCCACGCCCCCCCCCCCCTTCCTTTTCCAGAATGCAGTGCAGACTTCATCTTCCTTAAAGTAAAGGTGGACAGGTATTTCTCCCGGAAGGAGGGGCTGCAGGTAAGTGATCAAAGTCAAGAGATGTTGCATTAAGGAAGGATGGCTGTGTCATATCTTTAACAATGCACTTCACACCGTCGTCACGGGCAGGTACAGACAAGGTAACCATAGCCAGCAAACCGGAAAACATTTTAAGACATTGGAATCGCACCAAAAGATAACTGCTTGGATTATGAAAACGGTAAAAAGAAAGGATTGGAATCGACATAAAATTAAGTTTTGAGGGGAGTCGTTAGCTGACAGTGTGAAGATCGTCATCGCCTGGCTTTGCTTTTTAAAACCTGGGACGGGTTCATTGCGTTTCAATTTCCAACAAGATGTATCTTATTCCTTCTGTCTCGGGCTTTTGGATATTTGTGGTTAACTGGTTGTTCCCAGCTAGTTTGGTCTAATGTCTTTCTGTCTGTATTTGTGTGTGTGTCTGTGTGTGTGAGGCAGTGTACGAAAGTGTGAATGGATGTGTATGTGAAATTGCGAGTGCGTTTTGTTAGTGTCGAAACGAAAGTGTGCTAGTGTGCGTTATATGGAAGATGCGAAAGGATAGGAGTCCGTGTGTGTTTGTGTGATATGTGTAATATGGTGGAGTGTTAGAGTTCAGATGGGTATCCGAGTTCTGTGTGTGGGTTTTCTCGTGTGTGTGTGTGTGTTCGTGTTGTCTGTAGCAATGTGCCGTGGCTGTGTGCGAATGTTTATGCGCGCTTATGTATGAGGATGTCTGATTATATATACATGTGTGAGATATTGTATATGATTGGGTTTGTGCACGCGCGGCTGTTTGTGTGGCTAGGATTATAGCTCTGTTTGCATCTGGGTGCACGTCCATGTGTTTGTATAATATGAGGCTCTGCGAGGCCGGGTCTGAGAGTGCGTGAAGTTGTCATGTAAGAAAGTGTGCAAGACTCTGTGAAAATGAGCGTTTGGCTCTCCGTGTGAATATGAGAATGTAAGGCCGTGTGTGTATGAAGGTAGATGGAAGTGTGTAAGGTTATGTGTGTGTAAACGTGCAAAGCTGTATGTACGTATGAATAGATAAGAGTGTGTGAGACTTTATGTGTATATTCTGAGAAGAGATGAGTGCGTGTGAGGTTGTGTGCATATAATAAATGGAAATGTGCCAGGGTGTGTATATACTAGATGAATGTGTATGAGGCTGTATATGTATAATAGACAAGGTGTGTGACGCTGTGTGTGTCTAGTGGATGATTATGTGTCAGACTGTGTATATACTAGATGAATGTGTATGAGGCTTTGTATGTATAATAGATGAGTGTGTGTGAGGCTGTGTTTGAATAATAGATGATTGCGTGTCAGGCTGTGTGAATGTACTAGATGAATGTGTGTGTATATATACAAGATGTGTGTGAGGGCTCTCTGTACGTAATAGATGACTGAGGCTGCGTGAATAAAATCTGAATGTGTGTCAGGCTGTGTAAATGTATTAGATGAATGTGTGAGGCTCTATATTATAGAGGTGTGTTTGTGACACTGTAGATAAATTTATGCCGGGCTGTGTGTATATAATAGATGAGTGTGTGTGAGACTGTGTGTATATAATAGAGGAATGTGTATGTCTGTGTGTATATAGAGAGTGTTTATGAGACTAGGTGTGTATAATAGATGAATATGTGTGAGGCTAGGTGTGTATATACTAGATGAGTGGGTGTGAGGCTGTGTGTGTAAAACAGGTATGCAAGGCTGTTTGTATACTAGGTTAGAATGCATAATTCTGTGTGTGTGTGATAAATTATTGTGTGGGGCTGTGTGTATAATAGATGAATGAGTATGTGTGAGGCTGTGTGTGTATATAATAGATGAACATGTGTGAGGTTGTGTGTGTAAAATAGGTGGATGTGTGTGAAACTGTGTCTATAATAGATGAGTGTGTGGGGCTGTGTCTCCATACTAGATGAGTGTGTGAGGCTGTGTATGTATATCATAGATGAATATATGTGAGGATGTTTGTGTTAAATACATTAGTGTGTGGAGAGGCTGTGTATAATAGTTGAGTGCGTGTGGGACTGAGTGTGTATAATAGATGAGTGCATGTGAGGCTGTGTGTATCTAATAGTTGAGTGTGTGAGAGGCTGTCTGTGTATAATAGATGAGTGGATGTCGGTCTGTGAGTGTAAAATGGATGAGTGTGTGTTCGGCTGTCTATATAATGTGTGTGCGAGGCTATGTGTATGTAATAGATGTCTGTGTGAGGCTGAGTGTATATAGTAGATGTGTCTGAGGCTGTGTGTATATAATAGATGAGTGTAGATGGAACTGTGTATGTGAATTAGATGTGTGTGTGAGGCTGTGTATCTAATAGTTGAGTGTGTGTGAGGCTGTGAGTGTAAAATAGATGAGTGTGTGTGAGGCTGTGAATAAATAACAGCTGAGTGTGTGCGAGGCTGTGTGTCTATAATGAGTGTCTGTGAGGCTGTGTGTATATAATAAAGGAGTGTATGAGGCTCTGGATATAATGGATCAGTGTGTGTCAGATTGTGTGTATAAAATAGATGTATATGTGTGTATATATGTGAGACTGTGCATATAATAGATGAGTGTGTGATGCTGTTTGTACATAATAGGTGAGTGTGAGGCTGCATGTGTATAATAAATGAGCTTATGTGAGGCTGTGTGTATACTCCATGGAATCCATAGAATCCCTACTGTGCAGAAGGAGGCCATTCGGTCCATGGCCAATCCACCTAACCTGCACATCTTTGACCCATTATAGATGAGTGTGTGTGAGATGTGTATGATAGATGAGTGAGTGAGCCTGTATGTATACAATAGGTAGTGTGTCTGAGCCTGTGTATATAATAGATGAGTGTGTGTGAGGCTGTGTGTATATAATAGGTTAGTGTGTCTGAGCCTGTGTATATAATAGGTCAGTGTGTCTGAGCCTGTGTATATAATAGATGAGTGTGCATTAGGCTGTGTATATATAATAGATGAGTGTGTCTGAGCCTGTGTATATAATAGATGAGTATGTGTGAGGTTTGTGTATATAATAGATAAGTCTGTCTGAGCCTGTGTATATAATAGGTGAGTGTCTCTGAGCCTGTGTATATAATAGATGAGTGTGTGTGAGGCTGTGTATAATAGATGAGTGTGTGTGAGGCTGTGTGTCTTTAATAGATGAGAGTGAGTGTGAGGCTGTGTATATAATAGATGAGTGTGTGTGAACCTGTGTGTACATAATAGCTGTGTGTCTGAGCCTGTGTGTATATAATAGATGAGTTTGTGTGAGGCTGTGTGTGTGTAATAGATGTGTGCGAGGTTGAGTATATAATAGATGAGCGTGTGAGGCTGCGTATGATAGATGAGTGCGTGTGTGGTGTGAAGCTGGGTGTGTATATAATAGATGAGTGTACGTGAGGCTGTGTATAATAGCTGAGTGTGTGAGAGGCTGAGTGCATAATAGATGAGTGTGTGTGTGAAGCTGTATATATATGATAGATGTGTATGTATGAGACTATATAATAGATGAGTATGTGTGAGGCTGCGTATATAATAGATGAATGAGTGTGAGTATATGATAGATGATTGTGTGAGGCTGTGTATGTGAGGCTGTGCTTGTATAATAGATGTGTCACTGTCAAACTGTATATAATAGATGAGTGTATGTGAGACTGTGTGTATGAGACTGTGTGTGAGGTTTTGTGTATAATGAGTGTGTGTGAGGCTGTGCTTGTATAATAGACGTGTCTATGTGAGACTATATAATAGATGAGTGTGAGGGCTGTGTATATAATAGATGAGTGTGTGAGAGGCAGTGTGTTTAATGAGTGTGTGTGAAGCTGTGTGTGCAATGAGTATGTGTGTAGCTGTTTGTGTATAATAGAGGCTATGTGTATTTGAGAGAAGTGTGAATATGAGGCTATGTGTGTCTGCAGTGAGAGTGGATAAAGTCATTTCTGCTAAGATATTTGCTTAAACCAGGTATTCCTCCATCGCGCACTGGCCTCTTTGTATCACCACACCGACAGCAGATCAATGGCAGACCCCAGCTTTCTCTTCAGCAGTTAGATGTAGTACTTGGCGAAGGGGATCAAATGATATGGGTGGGAAGGCGGGATGAGGCTGTTGAATTTGATGATCAGCCATGATCACAATGAATGGCGGAGCAGGCTGGAATGGCCGGATGGCCTTCTACCGGCTCCTATTTTCCATATTTCTATGTTGACCTGGAGTGAAGGATGTTGCTACTCACTCAGTATCGATAAGCAGCCACAGCCCGCAGGTTTGTGCATTAGTGATTGGAAAATGTGTCGGGATATTTGCAAATGGAAGCTGCCAGCCAGAAAATGTTAAAACCTTTCCAACAACCTGGCTGGTTAGCATACAACCAGCGATGACCAAGCCCACCTTCACCTCTCCCCTTATTAACCCAACCTTTACTCATTTTTCATATTGGTCGTTTTATCTTTTAGAATCTTACCACACAGCGGGAGGCTCTTTGGTCTATCGTGCCTGTTAGGGACTCTTTGTAACAGTTTCCAGTTATTCCTACTCCCACTCCCGTCACAGCCCCGCAGAATTCCACCTTTTTTGTTTGCAATTGAGTTTGCTCCAAATGGATTTCACGAGCGCTTCCCGCTGCTTTAGGAACCTTCGTTTTCTCATACTTCACTCTCTTGAAGCGTGCGGTGAGGGAATTGCACCGTCTCGCAGTTTAATATCACCCAATGCGAACCGGGCTCGCCGCAAACCTTTTAAATTCATTTGGCAAATTACTGCCGAGTTGTGATTTCTCAGTCTGCCGCCTCGATACCTCATTCTCTCTATCAGCTTGTCTGTTTAATCCTCAGCTTTATCCGCCGTCCTCTTCCTCACCTTCAACTCCGCCCGAGTTACATTTTTATTCTTTTTGCAACAAAAGAAAAGTTGGAAAGGAAATTATTTTGTTCAAGGTGGAAATCTCACAGTTATTTTTCAACATCTTTTCCATCTCTTTCCTCCCTCCTCTTGTTTTTCTCCTTCCGTTCTCGAGTACTTTTTCATTCAGTGTGGCCGCATGCGAATGTCTGCATGGATTGGAGAAGGTCCTCTCCGCTGTTCAGGTGATCGCTGAACAGGGTTTGAGAGCTGGACAGCTCCCACCGTGTGTGTGCCTGTGTGGGTGTGCCTGTCTGTGTGTCAGTGCAGTGTGTGTCAGTGTGTCCGTGTCCGTATGTGTGTCAGTGTGTGTGTCTGTATGTGTGTCAGTGTGTGTGTCAGTGAGTGTGTGTGTCAGTGTGTGTGTGTGTCAGTATGTTTGTGTGTCAGTCAGTGTGTGTGTCACTGTGTGCATCAGTGTCTGTGTCAGTGTGTCTGAGTGTCAGTGTGTGTGTCACTGTGTGTGTCTGTATGTGTGTCTGTGTGTGTGTGTCAGTGTGCATCAGAGTGTGTCTGTGTGGCTGTGTCAGTGTGTGTGTGTCTGTATGTGTGTCAATTTGTGTCAGTGTGCGTGTCAGTGTGTGCATCAGTGTCTGTGTCAGTGTGTGTTAGTGTGTGTTTGTGTGTCTGTCAATATATGTGTGTGTCAGTGTGTTTGTATGTGTGTGTGCATATTTGTGTGTGTCAATGTATTTGTGCCAGTGTGTGTGTCATTGTGTCAGTGTATGTGTCTGTGTCTTTGTGTGTGTGTCAGTGCACTTGTGTCAGTCTTCGTGTGTGTGTTAGTGTGTGCATCAATGTGTGTATGTGAGTGTGTGCATCAGTTTGTGTCAGCACGTTTGAGTATGTGTCAGTGTGTTTGTGTGTGTTTGTGTGCCAATGTGTGTGTGTCAGTGTGTTTGTGTGTCAGTGTCAGTGTGTGTGTGTCAGTGTGTTTCTGTGTTTGTCAGTGTGTTTGTGTGTGTCAAAGTCTGTGTGTCAGTGTCTTTATGTGTGTATATGTCAGTGAATTTGTGTGTGTGCCAATGTGTGTCCCCCCGAGTGTTTGTGTGTGTCAGCGTGTGTGCCAATGTATGTGAGTCTGTGTTTGTGTCAATATGTGTGTGTCAGTGTGTCTGTGTGTGTATCAGCGTGCCTATCATTGTGTTTGTGTGTGTGTATATTAGTGTCAGTGTGTGTGTCAGTGTATTTGTGTCAGGATGTTTGTGTATGTCACTGTCTTTGTATGCATGTCAATGTGCGTGTGTCAGTGTGTCTCGGTGTGTGTGTCAGTATATTTATGTGTCAGTGTGTGTGTCAGTGTGTTTGCATGTTGTCAGTGTATTTGTGTGAGAATATGTGTGTTGGTATGCTTGTGTCTGGGTGGGTGTCAGTGTATCTGTCAGTGTTTGTGTGCCTGTGTTTGTGTGTGTCAATGTTTGTGTGGCAATGTGTGTGTGTGCCAGTGAGTTGTGTATGTGTCAATGTTTGCGTCAGTGTGTTTGTGTGCCAGTGTGTTTGTGTGTGTCAGTGTGTTTGTGTCTGTGACCAAAAGAGAAAATGCTGGAAAATGTTCGATATCAATGTTTGTGTGTGTCAGTGTGTTTGTGTGTATGTGTCAGTGTGTTTGTGTGTGTCAGTGTGTTTGTGTGTGTCAATGTGTGTGTGCCAGTGTGTTTGTGTCTGTGTCAGTGTATGTATGGCAAATGGCGATTGACGAAGCGATAATACCTATTCATTGTCATCCAGCCCAGCCAGATTCGTTTTCCGTTAGCTTCCTGCACCCCAATGCACAGCTGGCAATGCAAGCGATTCGACTGGAGCTGAGGACTTAGAATCCATAGAATTCCTACAGTGCAGAAGGCCGCAATTCGGCCATCGACCGCACCGACCCTCGGAAAGAGCATCTTAGCTAGACACACTCTCCCGCCCTATCCCTGGAACCCCACCTGACCTGCACATCTTTGGATATTAGGGGCAATTTTAGCATGGCCAGTCACTCAACTCGAACTGAGAACGCTGCGATAAATCGAATCGGTTCATCCAAATTGGGAGACAGACTTGCACTGCTGTCCTCCCCAATCCGAGCCACTCACAATCTCATGAGGCGGGCGCTTAGAAGGAAACTTCTGTCGTCAATTTACAAGAAACTTTAGATCTAACAGAGACGTTAAAACAAATATTTACGAGCAAATGGGAAGGCGACTGGTTTTAGTGATAAAAACCACGTGTGGGTCGATCCACTGAGCAAATTGCTGTTCATGTCACTTTAATCAATCCATTTTGTTGCATAGCCTGTCATAATCATTTAAAAAAGGATTTAAATGTGCAAACTGCGAATCAGAGCTCAGAACGTGAAAAGTTGATGCAGCTGGACCAGAAAGTATTTAGGAAATCTCAGAAACGTTTGCAATAATTTGGGCCAGGGGCCTGAGAACTCCGGCTACGAATTCAACTTTTGTAAAAGTGTCGTTGTCAGCTTTTTGACGGTGGGACCACCGGAATTTAGGGGAATGTCGATATGCGTTAGTTTCTTGTACGGCGATTGGCTTCATGGTAGTTTTTTAAAAAAATGTTGTTGGGAAGAGCTATTACTTTGGAACTATTGTGTTTTGAGTTGGGATTCTGTGTGGTTTGAGGCTGTCTCTGTGACTGTTCGGTTTCTGTGTGATAAGGACGCGACACCACGAATGAATGTCCACACTGGAGGATTATCTGTGTGTCAGTGAGCGGGGCAGTTTTGTTGGATAGTGAATATGCGCGGCCAGGAATATCGTGTTGATGTTGCCAGCCTATTCATATGGAATGGGGATGGATGGACCCAGGCATGAATCCTGATAGCAGCTCCAGAATTCCCCCCCCCCCCCCCCCCCCCACTCCCGCAGGACTCCTCCCCCGCGGCCAATGTGCTTCTTTCTGACTTCCCCGCTGCCGCTGGACATAACTTTTAAACGAATAAGGTCGGTAAGAATGAGAAGGTAGCTTTTGTTTTAAATGGACGTTCAGGATTCACTTGGCGATCCGAGCTTCAATATCGACGGCACTGAAGCTTTTAATTTTACAACCAATCTTAATCTATTATACGGCTAATGAAAATGTAATAGGCACCGAGTTAATGTTAGCTTCCAGAGTAGTAATGCCATGTGTGTGTGCGGGGGGGGGGGGGGGGGGGACATCATTCTCCAATTTGATTCCCTTTATTTTCTTGGAGCAAACATTCCCACCCTGACCTGCAGCCCACATGTGCCTGAGATCCCCTCTTCCCCGTGCCTCCTATCTCAGCCCTAAGGTGGGCGTTGCTCCTCTGATTGAAGTATTGATGCTTCAGGACTGTTTATGGATCATTTTCGTCCCTATAGTGGCTGCCTCGCAAAGTGTCCAAGTGACTTTGGGTAAATTTGGTAGATTTGTGGTTCATTCCACGGCGTTCAGTAAAGGCTCCCCTCCCAACCCGCCCTTCCCCCAGAGTGTCCCCTGACTAACCAGTGAAGTCGAAGGCCTGATTGTGAAATAAAGACGGCCCCGAAGTGGAGTTTTCTTGAGGCGAGACATTAAAGCTTTAGGCTTTTTGACGGAATGGGCAAGAGATGAAGCGACCAGAGTTTAAAATATATATATGTCATTCCTCACTCTCTGCCCGTGCTATCACCTCCAGCTTGTTAAGCTGAAGTCTTCTGGGGTCAGGGCAGAGAGTCAGCCACCTCACACTTCACAGAGTCCGCACCTTTATTCTGCAGCTACCGATACAGGAGGGGTTTCGACCTTTTATTTTTTACACAGTCTGGCTGGGAAGCTCAATTGTGCTGCTAGAGAGAGAGAGATGGAGAGAACTCGGTACACAGGAACTGATCTCAACTCTCAGCCTAACTCAGCTCCTGAGTGGGGATAGGTGTAGTCAATATGGACTGGACGTCTATATTGTCTGAACCTTTTAAGTTTATTCCCCCCAAAAAGACTAGCGCTTTTCATGACAACCAGATATCTCATTACAACCAATGAAATACTTTTGAAACTTAGTCACCATGGTAACGTGGGAAGCCGGGCAGCCAATTTGCTCACAGCAAGCTCCCACAAACAGCAGTGTGCTAATGATCAGATCTTGCTGTGTGAGGTTGATTGAGGAATAAATATTGGCGAGGACACGGGGAATAACTCTCCTGCTCTCCTTCCAAATAGTGCCGTGGGGTATTTTACCATCTTGATTCTCAGTTTAACATCTCATCTGAAAGTTGGTACCTTGGACAGCGCAGCTCTCTCTCCGCGCTGTACCGCAGAGTCAGCCTCGCCTCTTCTGCTCAAGTCCTGGAGTGTGGCTTGAACCCACAACCTTGTGACTCAGAGGCCACTAGTTTTAAAAGATGTCCAGGGCATTTTTCACACGCAGCTTGGCACAGCACCAGATTTACACTTTATACAGCATTAAACCCAGATGGTGACAGAAAACCTTCTCTAAGAAGTCTCATTCTGGTTCACAAACAGGGCCGTGACTCCAGGTTCACACCAGAAGTTTAGGGTTGTTAGGAAGTAAATTATCGATTTAAAATGGAGAGAAAGACCCGAGAAAGACCCTCATGCTATATTCATACAATCCTTGCACATGAAAAAAAATGCACTTCCAATATCCTGCGCATAATCAACACTAACTTAAATTGAATTGTAAGAAAGTCCTTAGAAATAAATACCTCATCCAGTATTGGTGTTGTGGGGTTATTGTTATCTATATTAAAAACAGAAACAGGAAATGTTGGCCCCACTGAGCAGGTCTGGCAGCACCTGTGGCGAGAGAACCAGAGTTAACCTTTCGAGTCCCAGAGACATTTTATTTCAGATTTCCAGTATTCAAAGCATTTTGCTTTTATTTTATTGTTATGTGCATACCGCTCAAAGGTGAACCTTCTCGCATCAGTGTTTGGCCAATGTCCGTGTGCTCTGGACTTTAAAAACAATTATATTAACGATGTTTCATAACTGGAAGCTGTTGCGGTGGAAGAGCCTGAAATTTTGCATCGTTGAAGCATTTTTGAGATAGCTCTTACTTTGTAATTACACATTTGCAAAGTTCTATCTGGCACAAGGTGAAAGTTCACAGAAATCACCTCCCACTGTGGTTGATGGGCATTGTAGGGTATTTAACTGTGGTATATTGTGGTGTATTTAGTTTAATTGACAATACCGATGAATTATTGTGTCGGTGCTTCGATGGGTGCTTGATCTTTCCAATACAATGGTGTTGGGATAGATGTATCTTGAGCTGCTCTGGTAGAATTTACAGTGCAGAAGGAGGCCATTCCACCCATCGAGTCTGCACCGGCCCTTGGAAAGTACACACCAAGTCATAAATGAAGATAACAAACAAAAAGCGAAAAGTCTTCCAGCTGGCAAAATGCTGCGTGCCCCCGTGGGCAGCCAACCCCATTCCCCAGCTTGTCCCTGGAAAAGTTCCCCAGTGCTGGGAGGTATTCCGACATGGCTTCCCCTAACTATACCACCCACCCTGCCACCAAGTCTGCCATCATGGGACTGGGATAATTCGGGTACTACCAGGCCGGCTGAATATTTCCAGCATTTTCTGTTCGAAGTTCAGATTTCCAGCAGTATTTTTTTCTTGTGTGTCAATATGAACTGGACATGCAAGTGTAGAATTAAAAATATATAATGCTTATGGTTAAAGCTGCAAACTTAGAGAAGGGGGAGACTTGGTATGACACGGAGTGACCGCCGCAATAGCTTGGAAGAAACTTTGTAAGGTGATAGGAGGAAATGCGGATACCGTTAGATCAAGTAGCGTGGGAGTAGAATCATGTTGAGCATAAACGCTGGCATAGATCAGTTTCTGTGCTGTAAATTTGATGTAATACCGTGCTCCAAAAATGACCGATGTTTACAGATCAGAAATCCATTAATCAATAAAAATTCTGATAGCTATCAATTGTGCATTTATTAATGTTTTAGATCTATTTTATTGCATCACTGCTATTCATTTTTATTGCAACAAAGACTGTGACCAAAAGCCACAACGTGCCAAAGACTGAAGTCAGTGCTGTGTATTCCTAAAATAGAATATTGCCACAGATATCTGGATATTTCATTGTAGGGAATTCAGAATTAAAGGATTATATGTTGGACACTTTGGGTCCACCTTGTATCTCAGATTATTTAAAAAAAACTAAATATGGGCTCCAACGCTTGAAGGGAAATGACACTGACAGATAAATCACCGATAGGATCGATTGCAGCGATCCGATCTTCCCTGGAGTGTTATGTAAGGTTTAAGTTGTTTAAAAATAAATTGATGAGGAAAAAAGGTTCTGGAGGAGATTCTCCTCCTTTTCTGTTTGGTCAGAAAGGATTGTGTGAGTGCAGGGCACCGAGGAAAATCTGTTGGATGGGACATCATATCTGTAACAACAACAACTTGAATTGGCCAAGGGCCTTTAACATAGTCGAGCATCCCAAGGTGCTTCACTGGAGGGTTATCAGGAAAAAGTGTGACTTTTTAAATTTAAATGAAGAGAAAATTGGGCCGGTTCCATTATGACCATGCCACTGCCCCCCCCCCACCCCCTCCCCCCCAATCTTGATTTTTTTTTCCCCCCCTCCGAGTTTCGTGCAGGGAATTATTTGTAACCAGAAACAAAATAGCGAAACCTGCCTGTCAAACGTTTCAAATGATCGAATCCTGTACTATGACCCACACAGGCTCTCGGAAAGATCTACCTACTTATTTGTCAGCGTGCTTTGTAGGCTGGCAGTGTGAATTAGTTGGCTTTCTATCTTGATTCTGTTTATGTGCAAGTGTATATGTGTAGATGGCTGTGCGTGTTCATATGTAAGTGGAAGAGATACAGACTAAAATTAGTTTTGTGGAACAATGTCTTATTATTCTGTTAGTAAGATGACAAGACTTGCGTCCATTAACTATATTATTTCTAATTGAATCACACTCTAATTAGTTACAAAAATGGCTGGTCCAGGACAGAGGTTCCTGTGTGGCGATGTGCAAAGGGTACCTCAGCTTTTGAAACACTGGCTGATTATTATTTTGCACTCAGAATTGCAAGTTGCAGACAGTTTGTCGTAAAACATATTTATGGTTTTATGAACTGGACTTTTCCCTTTCTAAGTGTCATTTGAATACTTATTAATGGTAATAATGTGTAAAATGAAGGAAATATAATTCATAAACATTACCAATGCACCCAAAGGTTGACCACTTCACTATCTCTTTCAGAAAATGGCTCACACCATTTCACCTGTACACAAGACTAGGCAACATTGCTTAATTATTGAAGAGCATTCATCATCCCAAAAAGCCCAAACTACATTTTTTTCAATTATTCAATTACCATAAGTTGAGATCTACTGAATAAAATTAGTTCTGTAATTCTACTTTGCAATATTTATAATGAGACAATTATAGAAAATTATTCTTTATTATACAAAAGGAAAATATGCATCACTTGCCAGTTGATACAAATGGTTAGACAGAAAACTAATTTAGGCAGACGCAATGCATCATATCAGCATATGTCAAGTCAATATAACTAGCATTATCACTTAATTTTGATCTTTTTGTAGTGTAAAAAAAAATTGAATTCTGAAACACATACATTCACATAATGAACCCAATTTTAAGTGAGTTAAAATTGAATCCAGAAGTTATTATACATCATGTTGCAAAATGCTCGCAAACTGACAAATCCACCTGATACCATAAAAAAATCTAAAATCATTTATTGAGACTAGTAAACAAAATCCAAACATATGAAACCTAAGTTGGGCATTGGGGTTTCTTTCCGAGTGACTCAGTTATGCCACATTCTGAC
This sequence comes from Scyliorhinus torazame, assembly GCF_047496885.1. Classification (NCBI taxonomy): domain Eukaryota; kingdom Metazoa; phylum Chordata; class Chondrichthyes; order Carcharhiniformes; family Scyliorhinidae; genus Scyliorhinus; species Scyliorhinus torazame. The sequence continues at coordinate 108,399,955 of NC_092725.1, forward strand.
ATTAATGGTTTTTGGTGGGAGAAGGGTTATCTTGTAGAACAATAGTGAAGCATATGTGTAGAAGTATAAATATGATCCCTTGAAGCAGCAAGCTCCACTTTGTATATCCTTCTTAAATATCTCTGATATGTCATCAAGAACAGCAACACAGGCGCAAAATCTCGCAGCAGTCAGGAAATAAGATTCTCGCCAACGACATCTCGTTTCTCGATTTTCCTCCTCCTCGCTGGTGACGTACCGAAGGGTGGGACCCTCACTTAAATACATTTTAATGGACTTACATATTATGAAAGGGCCTACATACCACATGATTCCCCTCCTCATTGAATATTCTGGCGAGGTTCACAACAGCTTTATAAAGATGGGAAATAGTCAAGGGGTTCCCACCCAAAATGAAATGAAAATGGCTTATTGTCACAAGTAGGCTTCAAATGAAGTTACTGTGAAAAGCCCCTAGTCGCCACATTCCGGCGCCTTTGGGGAGGCTGGTACGGGAATTGAACCCGTGCTGCTGGCGTTGTTCTGCCCACTATGCTAAAGCAGCCCCTGTACCCGGGGTGCCAAGGTCACTATAGTTCCCAAAGGGGCATGTCTGGACACTCCCCTGGCACAGGTCGGCACTGCCATGATGGCACTATGAGGTTGGCACTGTCAGTCTATGCCAACCTGTGCCAGAGCAGTGCCAGGGGTGGGCCCTCTAGTGAATCCGATTGGGGGAATGGAGTTCCCATTATGTGTAGTTGGTGGGGGGGGGGCAGAACATCAAGGCCTTTGGAGAGGGGGGACCTGGAAGTAATGAGGGACCAGTCATTCAGGGTGGAACTTGCATTGTGGGAGGGGGGGGTGTAGGCATTGGGGGAGGGGCCTTGTAGTGATGGGTGGAGTGGGCATTGAGTGGGGGCAGTGGCATCGATACTGGTGCGGTGTTTGTGTGGGGGAAGAGCCCTGATAATTGTGCCACTGTGGTGTGCAGGGGGAGAGCCCCTGCTAATTATGCCATTGAGGGCAGCACAGTGATGCAGTGGTTAGCACTGCTGCTTCATGGTGCCGAGGACCCGAGTTATATCCCGGCCCTGGGTCACTGTATGTGTGGGGTTTGCACATTCTCCCCGTGTTTGCGTGGGTCTCACCCCCAACAACCTAAAGATGTGCAGGTTAGGTGAATGGACACACCAAATTGCCCCTTAATTGGAAAAACTATAACAAATAATAATAATTATGCTATTGTGGGGCAGGGGAGGGGGTGGCGGAGAGAGCTCTGATAATTGTGCGGTGGGGTGTGCCGGGAGCAGTTTCACCTCAGTTCTGATTGGGGCACCCTTTAAAGATGGTGCCCAATCTCTGCGGAGCCGGCCTTGTCGGCTCTATCAGGACCCAAATCGTCAGACAGATGGCATAAACCATGCCCCCTGATTTTGTTTGCTAAAGTGCTCAAGATCTGATCTGAAAACTTGGCTGTGCATCTGGAGAGATACAAGCCGGTTTTCAGTCAGATTCTGTCGCTGACAAATTATGAGAAAATTCTGCTCTAAGCTATTATGACTGCAGCTAAAACCAAAGCAGCATGTATAGGTTTCATTGTCGATTTAAGAGAGCAAACAATCTCTCTCAGCCGATGGTATATCTGGGAGTGTTTAATTCCTTACATCATATGTGCCCAATCCTCAGTGCATGAGGATGTGATTTCACGGTATGAGAATGTCCTTTCAATTCCTGGGACTGTTGCACAGATTCACCTTTGCAGTGTAGTTGGACCGTTAGTAATGTGGTGTAGAGGATGGTGGGTGGCCTTGTGGTAATGGTGTGAATTCGCAATCCTTTGTGGTCTGATTAGTACAGTAGGTGTCCAGGTGGAAGTATATTTATGGCATACCTGAGATCCTAATAGGGGAGGTGAAAGAAAGTAGCTTATAGCAATGATCTACTTGCAGATCCACTGGGTAGTGTGGTTAGTAGGGTAGAAGGTTGCTTTCTGCTGCTTGTGTACACATAGGGATCTTTTATTCTCACGTAGGTTTGGTGTGATAATGGTACATCTATATAATCAGTGGAGTGGGATTTGAAATTGTGGCAGGTGTCAGGAGTGGATTTGACTTAATCAATATTTAGATGGAATTCTCTGGCCGTTCATGACAACGGAATTCACTGGCCATGCAGGCAGCGCATCCCCTCCTGTGAGTTTCCCAGTGGCCATTCACATTGCCTACGGCAGGAGCAGAAAATCCCACCCTTAATTTCTTTTATAGTTTCAAAGCTACTTTGAACCCAAAGTTACATATAATCTACATTACAGAATCATTGGCCCCAGGGCCTATTCCTATGTTTATACCCCACATGCACATCCTCTGTTTCTGATGACCTATTCCCCGACGCCATATTCTGTTAGGAATGGGTTAAGAGACATTCCAATTACATGTCAAATTGATGTTAAGTATCCAATAATTGACACTGATATGTAAAGGGGTCACAGCTGGCACTTGTGGTGTGGTGAAAGAGTTTTGTATAGAATGTGTTCAAGTAAAATAAAGGTGTCTGGGAAAGGAGCCGAACTCTTGACTCTTTACTCAACAGCAGCCAGAAGCTAACATATTCCCCTATTCTCTTCTTCACCATTTAAGCATGATGCCTTCCCTTAAATGCATCAATGCTGTTAGCTGAAACCAAACCACGTGGCAGTGAATTTCACATTCCCTTTATGCAAATAAATACCTCCTAAATTCTTCATTTGATCTGTTAATGGCTATCTGATTGTTCTAGTTCATCCATAAGCCAAAGCTGTTTTGCCAGATCTACCTGATTGAACCTCGAGCAGACCACCTCCCCTCTCAGTTTTCCACAAAGAGCTTGCTCAATCTTCCTTGATTGTTGCAAGAACTCAGTTCTGGTTACATCCTTGTTAATCTTGTCTTCACTTTTCCCGTGCTTCAATATACTTTTTGTAATATGGAAATCAGAATTATAAACAGGACTCCAAATCTGGTCTGTATAATTTAGATAGATTTATATAAAACAAGCATTACTTCCCTGCTTTTGTCTTTGATTCTTCTCAAAGTGAGCGCCAGACTGCCGTTTTCTGACCTTATCAACTCGTGTTCTATTTTGCGGGAATTATTTTTCTGCATTCCAAGACCACAAAACATAGGAGCAGGGGCAGGCATTTGGCCATTCGAGCCGGCTTCACCATTCAATTAGATCATGACCTACCTATCATAGAATTTACAGTGCAGAAGGAGGCCATTTGGCCCGTCGAGTCTGCACCGGCTCTTGGAAAGAGCACCCTACCCAAGGTCAACACCGCCACCCTATCCCCATAACCCAGTAACCCCACCCAACACTAAGGGCAATTTTGGACACTAAGGGCAATTTAGCATAGCCAATCCACCTAACCTGCACATCTTTGGACTATGGGAGGAAACCGGAGCACCCGGAGGAAACCCACGCACACACGGGGAGGATGTGCAGACTCCGCACAGACAGTGACCCAAGCCGGAATCGAACCTGGGACCCTAGAGCTGTGAAGCAATTGTGCTATCCACAATGCTACCGTGCTGCCCTATATTTCCCAACTCTACTTTCCCACCTTATCCCCATAACCCTTGACTCAACCCCATTTAATTCCTTACTTTCAAAGGAATGTGCTCTTTTTTTTCCTACCAACATTAACCATCTTATCAACATTGTTCCGAACAACATTAACCATTTTATGTGGTAGTGAATTTCATTTGCAATTTATTCTGAAATCATTCTCATAACCACTTATATATCTAAAATATCTTAAGATTGGAATATATTTTGCAAGTTTATTCTCTGATGGGTTGTGGGTGTTGCTGGCTGGGCCAGTATTTGTTGCCCATCCCTAACTGCTCTTGAACTGAGTGTCTTGCTACACTATTTAAAACGGAAGTTAAGAGTACTGCATTGGATCTGGAGTCACATGTAGGCCTGACCAAGTAAGGACAGCAGCTTTCATGGAATCATAGAATTTACAGTGCAGATTGAGGCCGTTCAACCTATCGAGTCTACACCGGCCCCTGAAAGAGCACCCTACCTAAGCCTACACCTCCACCCTATCCCTGTAACCCAGCAACCCCACCTACCTTTTGGGCAAATGAGGCAATTTAGCGTGACCAATCCACCTAACCTGCACATCTTTCGACTTGTGGGAGGAAACCAGAGCACCCGGAGGAAACCCATGCAGACACGGGGAAAACATGCAGACTCCGCACAGACAGTGACCCAAGACCGGGAATCGAACCTGGGTCCCTGGCGCTGTGAAGCAACAGTGCTAAACACTGTGCTACTGTGTCGCCCTTCCCTAAAGAACATAGTGAACCAGGTGGGACTTTACAATGACGATTGATAATAGTTTCATAATACTTTGCTCAGAGACCATCTTTCAACTCCAGATTTTTCAGTCGAATATACGTTCCACCAGCTACCTTGGTAGGATTTGAACCATGAGCTTGAGCCTAAGCCAGTGCATTAGAAGTCCAGTGACATTTCTATAAGCTGTTGTCTCCCCTTAATAGCATGCTTACTACTGGTAGCAAATCTATTTCTGCCTGTGTTTGTTATTCTTCCTCCTAAGCTATATAGAAATTGAAGTGTCCAAATTACTAAGTACGGTGTGGCGTTGGGGTTGAATTTGAATCCTGATTTTTGCTTTAGTACACAGATTTAAAAAAAAGTCAAACTTTGAGTCTATGTCATGCTGTTTTATTTTAAAAATGCAGTATTTGGGCCACACATTGAACTTCAAAGCCAATGTTGTTACATTCTATGCTTTACAGATGTATATAAAGTAAAGTTGTCAAGCGTGGTGCAAGCAATAGACAATCATCTAGCTTTTTATTATATGGCTACTTGAACCGCCTCACATTGATTTGTACCTTGCTGGATTCCCTGGTTATACAGTCAGTGGTTATGGGTGATCAGTAATACTTCTGTTCCTGGTCAGGGGATTAGACCTTCTAGCTAGAGTTTAACAGTGATTTGGTGAGCTGGATACAACTGAGTGGCTCTTAAGAATGCAGAGGTTGCTACCAATTTAAAAAAAAAGTACTGGTCAATAAATTCTAAAATTGCTCTTTTCAATCTCTTTTACTGATTGGTTTTCATGCTCAGTGCTCTCTTTGATCTGATGCTAGAAGCCATGGCCGCAATGTAATGTTCCAATACATCAAAGATTATTAATAAAAAAACTAATCACATCACTCATAACTTTAGGTTTAAATACTATAGCACTATTGAGGGCTTTGTAATCTCAGGAAGCTTGAAACCTGTGTTAACCATAAAACACAATTTATACGGTAACCTCTTTAAATTGTGATTTATGTTTAAGGTCAGTAAATTAGCAACTTGGAAGGTAAGTTGAGCAGAGGAAGACGTTCCAGAGTTCACTTTTGCCATTGTGTGGTTGCAGCAGAGCTCACAAAAGTGGTTGATAATTGTTGAGAAAGATGTTTTTCTGAAGATATGCAGAGTGCACAGGAATGTGGGACCAGGCAAGATAGCCTACGGGGAGCAAGACACGGATGTTGACTTAATGGGCCAAAAGACCTGTTCCTCTGTAGTAACATTCGCTGATTCTATGACTGAAAATATCCAGCGGCTGCAGAATATGCTTCATCCTGTGGAAGGATTTGACCAATAAAAGAAGGATGAGCCCCCCTGCCCCCCCCCCCACCCATCCCCCTCCTCCCGCCCAGCTCAGCCCCTTTCAGCCATCACCCCCATTCACGCCGAGCTACAATGGCTCCTGGTCTGTCCACGCTTCAATTTTAAAATTCACATCTTTGATTTGCAATTGCATCACCAACCCATCCCTTCCCTATGTCTTGTAACCGCCTCGAGCCCCAATGCCCTCTGGGTTCACTGCACTTCTACAATTCTGACCTCTTGTGCATCCCTGATTTTAATCACTCTGCTATTGGCAGCCCTGCCTTCAACTGCCTAGGACTTCACATCTGGAACTCCCTTAATCTCTTGACGTCTTTCTCTCTTCTTTTGACGTGCTTATTTGCCCAAGCTTTTGGCCACATGTCCTGTTATGCCTTTAAGTGATTCAGGGCCAAACTTTGTTTGATACAACGACTGGGAAGCACCTTTACAATGTTAAAGGCATTATGGAGCTATTAGTTGTTGTTGATTTGTTAAAAAGCACTTGCATAGCTGGTACGATGAGGTGAATGGCCTCCATCTGTTCTATATCACATCCTCAGGAGGCACTGCGAATGAAGTGTTTATTTTATTTGTTCATGGCATCGCAGGCTGTGCCAACATTTATTGCCCATCCTTAATTGCCCTTGAGGGGGCAGTTAACAGTTGACCATATTGCTGTGGGCCTGGAGTCACATGTAGGCCAAATCAGGTCAGGACGGACATTAGTGAACCAGATGGCTTTTTACGACAATGGTTTCATGACAATCATTAGATTTTAAATTCCAGGTTTTTATTGAATTCAAATTTCATCATATGCTGAGGTGGGATTTGATCCTGGGTCCCCAGAGCATTACTCTAGGTCTCTAGTTTACCAGTTCAGTGACAATACCACTATTCATTAAGATGCAATCACTTTTTAAAATGAACATAGTAGCCAATTGCATATAGCTCTGTCTAGCAAACAGCAAGTAAGATCAATGTCATGCTAATTTGTTTCTACGTGGCAATGGATGAGGTAGAAAGTTGCTGAGATTTGTACGGGGCTATTGTTATGGAACTGGGAAGGGTACATGTGCTGTTTCATGTGTTTTCAGGGACATCATTTAAACATGAGTTAAAATTCCAGAGTCAGCATCACACCACCGAGAGTAGTGGTCATTCATCTGCGAACATAAGACGAGCCAACACATTGCTAGTGGAACCAATTCCTTTTGGCAACGTCGTAATAATAAACACAAATATTCACAGGAGCTCCAGGCCAGTAGCCTGATACAAAAAGGAAACTTTTGAATATTAATGAATACTCAATCTGGGTCGACGCATTTCTCTGAAATAAAGGGAGTTTGTCGCAGGAAAGGTACTGGAAATTATCAGCAGGTCCGATGGCATCCAAAACAAAAAGAGATAGGTTAATGTTTTGCGTCATCTTATCAGAACATGGGCTCTGAAAGCAGGTCCTTGACTGCTAATGTGTGATCCTGAATTGTTTTCATCAGTGGTGGTTTGCCAGGTCCAAGTCGACCTCAGCTAGAACAGAAACTGCACCCTTCTGTTGGTCTTATTCTCAGCCATGTTCCAGCTGTCCAGCCAATGTAACTCACCAATCCCCCAATGCGCCTCTGAAATGTTAACCTCTCTTTTTATTTCTTTTTAGAAGCTGTATGTTTCCTGCAGTTGCAGTTTTTGCAATGTCACAATGTGTTATGTGACAATGTCTGATTATGCGTCCGAGAAAGGTCTCGGGACATTTTATGCCATTAAAGGTGTTACATAAATGAAAACTGTTGCTGTAGTTGTCTTCAGAGGTGAGCCACACCTATTCAAGTTTGTAAAGATATATTCTAGTAACACTGAATGTGATCCGGAAAGCTATTTCTGTTTTACACCTGTTGATATTTATCTCAATTTCTGATAAAAGCGAATATGGAATGATTACAGCAGACAATGATGACACATCCAGGAACAAAACTGACAGATACTGAGATGTTGTTGAATCTCGTTTGTTCAAAAATACATGATTGCAAGTCTGGATATTATTTCTGCTAGAACTTAATTTCAATCTTAGAAAGATTGAGGAAACAATCTCTATTAAGAACAGGTTTGGTTGAGACTGAGTTTTAAAGAATTGTTAATGTAATTGCACTTTGCTGAAAAGACCGAAAAGTCATATAGGTGAGGAGTTTCAGGAGGTAGGAGTGGGAGGTAAATGTGGGAAGCGAGGTTTCAGTTTGCGGCAGTGAGAGTGGGCGTAGTACAAGAAGGTCTCCTGAAAAATATCAACAGAAACCTTTTAATATAGAGCATGGAACTACAGAGAGGGAACATTATGTGTCTTTTATTCATCTGGTGTTGCCTTCTCCCGTATGAAAAGATAGTCCTTTGATGTAATTTTCAGTCATGATTGCTCAAAGAGACGAGGCAGTGCCTGTACCTTTGTGCAATTATTAATAGATTTTATTGACTGAAATGCAGTTTCAGTCTGTGATCCCTCAGCCTTGCCAGAAGTAACCTTTCCATTAACTACCTTCCTTGATGACCCAGGGCACTTCATTTACGTATTCAAGTTGGTTCAGCTGTTCAAGACATACTTCGAATGACCTGTCAAGCCAAGGTCCCTGTCCATCCATTCGAGTGCATGTTAATGATCCAATGGCATTATTTGAAGAGCAGCAAGATGCTCTCTGTGTCCTCTTCTGGTGGCCTGGGAAAACATTTCTACAAAAAATAGATTCAAGGCAAATGGGCACCTTAGTACGGAGCACTACTCAACCTGCGAGAGCATGGGAAATCACCGGTGGGCAGCAGGGTGGCACAGTGGTTAGCAGTGCTGTCTCACAGCGCTGAGAACCCGGGTTCCATCCTGGCCCCTGGTCACTGTCCACGTGGAGTTTGCACATTCTCCCTGTGTCTGAGTGGGTCTCACCCCCACAACCCAAAAAGATGTGCAGTGTAGGTGGATTGGCTATATCTTTTTATTAAAACAGTAAAAAATTTATGCAAGGCCAAACGACACAAACACTAATTTTGCATTGGAGAATCAGGGTACCCTCCCCTCAGTACCAACGCATGGGGAGGGGTGGTAGGATAATCTGATTATTAAAACAGTTCACAACACAGTTGTACGAAAAACAAACGGTACAAACACTAAACTTTGCGCTGGAGAGACCTGATACCCTCGCCTTTGTGCCAACAGAAGGGCAAGGAAGGGGGGTGATTGGGAGAGAGGGGAAAGAAGGGTGGTGGGGATGGAGGGAATCGGGGTGTTGGTGGAGGGAGGCCCAATAGGGCACTGCCTGAACTATCTATGGAGGCAGAATAACAAAAGAACCTTCAATTATGTTGTACCAGGTTCCGGGAGTCCCCCAGAGGGGGTGAGGGGAAACACAATGTCAGGCACGAGTGAGCCCTGCAACCCACTGCAGAGAGCCTCATGTACACCCGGCGCTCCCGACACTGGGCGGCTGACAGCCTTCGGACAGTTGCCCTCCGGGCCTGCATCCTCCACCACACTGAGTGCAGCGGACGGCACGGGCTCACCAACCAACCCAGAGCCTGCCTTGATCCCGCCACCAGGATCATCGACAGCCGAGATCTCCTCAGGCTTCTCCTGGGGTCCCGGGCCAGCAGGAGGCAGTGGTGCAGATCGCTGCTCCGCCCCCGCCGCCTGGTCACCGGAAGGCCCCAAAAACAACACCGGAAACAGCTCCGGGATGGTGGCAGAGGCGCCTGAAGACAACGGTTGGGACAGAGATCTTCCAAGCCATAACCCGCTGAGAACCCAAGAAGCAGAGGATTATCGCTGTCCCCCTCCCCTGAGAAATTGAACAAGTCCGGGGTTCTAAATTGTACTGGGTGGAACGGGCCCTAAATGCCATTAATTGGAAAAAAAGACTTGGGTACTCTAAATTTATATTTTTAAAAAGTAATTCGGAGGCTATTGCACTGGGGAACATGGGTCCAAATCCCGCTACAGTTTAAATTCAGTTAATAAATCTTGGATTGTAACACTAGTCTCAGTAATGGTGACCACAAAACCATCATTGATTGTTGTTAAAAACCCCAAAACCCGCCTAGTTCACTAATGCCTGTTAGGGAAGAAAATATGCCACCCTTACCTTCCCTGGCCTACATGTGAATCCAGACTAACAGTGATGTGTTGACTGCTAACTGACCTCTGCGATAGCCAAACAAAGCCCCTCAGTTCAAGGGCAATGAGGGATGGGGAACAAATGCTGGCTTTCCAGCGAAGCCCATGTCTAATGAAAGAGAAAACATGAAGTTGTTTTCAAGACATTCAGGATTTTAACCCAGTGATAGTGATGGAATGGGAATATATTTCCAAGTCAGGATGATGAGTGACTTGGAGGGAACGTCTAGGTGGTGGTGTTCCCATATGTCTGCTGCCCTTGTCCTTCTAGATGGTAGTTGTCATGGGTTTTTGAAGGCGCTGTCAAAGGAGCCTTGGTGACTTCTTGCAGTGCATCTTGTAGATGGTACACTATGAGTTGGTGGAGGGAGTGGAGGTTTGTGGATGGTCTGCCAATCAAGTGGGCTACTTTGTCCAAGATGGTGTCAAGCCTCTTGAGTATTGTTGGAGCTGCATTCATCCAGACAAGGAGAGAGTATTCCATCACAATCTTGACGTGTGCCCGGTAGAAGGTAAACAGGCTTTGGGCAGTCAGGAGTTGAGTTACTTGGTCCAGGAGTCCTAGCCTCTGACTTGCTCTTGTAGTCCCATGTAGTCACATGACTAGTCCAGTTCCGTTTCAGGTCAATGTCAATGGATATTGATAGTGGGGATTCAGCTATAATAAAGCCATTGAATGCCAAATGGCGATGGTTAGCTTTTCTCCTGTTGGGGATGGCAATTGCCTGGCAGTAGTGTGGTGTGAATGTTACTTACCATGTGTCAGTCCAAGCCTGGATATTATCCAGGTCACATTGCATTTGGACATGGACTGATTCAGTATATGAGAAGTCACGAATGGTGCTGAATACTGTGCAGTCATCTGCGAACATCCCCACTTCTGACCTTATGATGGTGGGACGGTCATTGGTGAAGCAGTTGAAAATGGTTGGGCATTTCGCACTCCCCTGAAGAACTCCTGCAATGCTGTCCTGGAGCTGAGATGACTGAAATCCAATAACCATAAGCATCTTCCTTTGTGCTAGGTATGACACCAGCAAGCAGAGAGTTTTCCTCTGATTGCCATTGATTCCAGTTTTGCTCGGACTCCTTGATGCCACACTTGGTAAAATGTTTCCTTGATGTCACTTTCACTTCACCTCTGGAGTTCATCTTTTTTGTCCATGTTTGAACTAAGGCTGCAATGAGGTCAGGAGCTGAGTGACCTTGGCCGAACCCAAACTGAGCTCTAGTGAGCAGGTTATTGCGAAGCACATGCTGCTTGACAGCACTGTTAATGACCCCTTCCATCACTTTGCTGATGATTGAGAGTAGACTGATGGGAAGATAATTAGCACCTTTTTGTGTATAGGACTGACCTGGGCAATTTTCCACATTGCTGGGTAGATGCGAATGCTGTAGCTGTCCTGCAACAGCTTGGCTAGGGGCACATCCAGTTTTGGAGCCTTTAGTACTATTACCAGAATTTTGTCAGAGCCCATAGCCTTTGCAGTATTCAGTGCCTCCAGCTATTTCTTGGTATCATGTGGACTGAATCGAATTGCTGATGATTCAAATCTGTGATGGTTTGGCCCTCTGGAGAAGGCCGAGATGGATCGACCATTCAGCACTCCTGATTGAAGATTGATGCAAATCCTTCAGCCTTTTCTTTCACACTGATGTGATGGGCTCTCCCATCATTGAAGGTTTGTGGAGCCTTCTCCTCCAGTGAGCTGTATAATTGTCTGCACCATCCATGGCTGGATGTGATAGAACTGTAGAACTTGGACCTGAACCGTTGGAGTCACTTAGTTCTGTCTATTACTTGTTGTTTATGCTGTTTGGCACATGAATAGTCCTGTATTGTAGCTTCACCAGGTTGACATACCATTTTTAGGTGCGCCTGACATGCCCTCCTGATTGAACCATGGGGCGGGATTCTCCGACCCCACGCTGGGTCGGAGAATCGCCGGGGGCTGGCGTGAATCCCGCCCCCGCCGTGTCCCGAAGTCTCCGCCACCAGAGATTTGACGGGGGCAGGAATCGCGCCGCGCCGGTCGGCAGGGCCCACCCCCGCCGATTCTCCAGCCCGCAATGGGCCGAAGTCCCGCTGCTGGAATGCCTGTCCCGCCAGCGTGGATTAAACCACCTTTTGAACGGCGGGACAAGTCGGTGCGGGCAGGCTCCGGGGTCCTGGGGGGGGCGCGGGGCGATCTGGCCCCGGGGGGGTGCCCCCACGGTGGCATGGCCTGCGATCGGGGCCCACCGATCCACGGGGCGGTCCGACGCCGGAGTGGTTCCTGCCACTCCAGAAGAACTATGCGGTGGTCACTCCTATCGATACTGTCATATGCAGATGCTCAGTTGGTAGCACTCCTGCTTCTGAGTCACAAGCTTCTGGGTTCAAGTCCCACGCCAGGCATTGAGTACGAAATCAAAGCTTATCCTCCAGGGAGATACTGAGGGAATGCTCCACTGTTAGAGGTTTATCCGGTGAGACAATAAACCAAGGCCCCATCTGCCTACTAAGGTGGATGTGAAAGATCCTATGGCCCTATTTTTGAAGAAGAGTAGGGGAAGTATCCTTGGTGTCTTGGCCAATATTTATCATCAATTCCTGCCACTGAAATTTCTCCCACCCGCCCTCCTCCTCTAACCTAATAATAAAACCCATTGGTGTGAGGTAAGTACCATATTTTATTATTATTATTTTTTATTTTTTTTATTAAAAAAAATTAATTTAGTTGTTAGCCAGATCTTGGTAGAAAGTTAGAGGGATGGCAGGGAAGGGAGTGCAATGTTCCTCCTGCAGGATGTTTGAGGTGAGGGATGCCGTTAGTGTCCCTGCTGATTTGGAAGAACTTCGGATCATTCGGGAGGCAGAGGGGGTCATAGATAGCAGCTTCAGGGAATTAGTTACACCAAAGATTGGAGATAGATGGGTAACTGTAAGAGGGACTGGGAAAAAGCAGTCAGTGCAGGGATCCCCTGCGGTCGTTCCCCTGAGAAACAAGTATACCGCTTTGGATACTTGTGGGGGGGGGGACTTACCAGGGGTAAGCCATGGGGTACGGGCCTCTGGCACGGAGTCTGTCCCTGTTGCTCAGAAGGGAAGGGGGGAGAGGAGCAGAGCATTAGTAATTGGGGACTCGATAGTCAGGGGCACAGATAGGAGATTTTGTGGGAGCGTGAGAGACTCACGTTTGGTATGTTGCCTCCCAGGTGCAAGGGTACGTGATGTCTCGGATTGTGTTTTCCGGGTCCTTAAGGGGGAGGGGGAGCAGCCCCAAGTCGTGGTCCACATTGGCACTAACGACATAGGTAGGAAAGGGGATAAGGATGTCAGGCAGGCTTTCAGGGAGCTAGGATGGAAGCTCAGAACTAGAACAAACAGAGTTGTTATCTCTGGGTTGTTGCCCGTGCCACATGATAGTGAGATGAGGAATAGGGAGAGAGAGCAATTAAACACGTGGCTACAGGGATGATGCAGGCGGGAGGGATTCAGATTTCTGGATAACTGGGGCTCTTTCTGGGGAAGGTGGGACCTCTACAGACAGGATGGTCTACATCTGAACCTGAGGGGCAAAAATATCCTGGGGGGGAGATTTGTTAGTGCTCTTTGGGGGGGTTTAAACTAATGCAGCAGGGGCATGGGAACCTGGATTGTAGTTTTATGGTAAGGGAGAATGAGAGTATAGAGGTCAGGAGCTCAGATTTGACGTCGCAGGAGGGGGCCAGTGTTCAGGTAGGTGGTTTGAAGTGTGTCTACTTCAATGCCAGGAGTATACAAAATAAGGTAGGGGAACTGGCAGCATGGGTTGGTACCTGGGACTTCGATGTTGTGGCCATTTCGGAGACATGGATAGAGCAGGGACAGGAATGGATGTTGCAGGTTCCGGGGTTTAGGTGTTTTAGTAAGCTCAGAGAAGGAGGCAAAAGAGGGGGAGGTGTGGCGCTGCTAGTCAAGAGCAGTATTACGGTGGCTGAGAGGATACTAGATGGGGACTCATATTCCGAGGTAGTATGGGCTGAGGTTAGAAACATGAAAGGAGAGGTCACACTGTTGGGAGTTTTCTATAGGCCTCCAAATAGTTCTAGGGATGTAGAGGAAAGGATGGCGAGGATGATCCTGGATAAGAGCGAAAGTAACAGGGTAGTTATTATGGGAGACTTTAACTTTCCAAATATTGACTGGAAAAGATATAGTTCGAGTACATTAGATGGGTCGTTTTTTGTACAGTGTGTGCAGGAGGGTTTCCTGACACAGTTTGTTGACAGGCCAACAAGAGGCGAGGCCACGTTGGATTTGGTTTTGGGTAATGAACCAGGCCAGGTGTTGGATTTGGAGGTAGGAGAGCACTTTGGGGACAGTGACCACAATTCGGTGACGTTTACGTTAATGATGGAAAGGGATAAGTATACACCGCAGGGCAAGAGTTATAGCTGGGGGAAGGGCAATTATGATGCCATTAGACGTAACTTGGGGGGGATAAGGTGGAGAAGTAGGCTGCAAGTGTTGGGCACACTGGATAAGTGGAGCTTGTTCAAGGATCAGCTACTGCGTGTTCTTGATAAGTATGTACCGGTCAGGCAGGGAGGAAGGCGCCGAGCGAGGGAACCGTGGTTTACCAAAGAAGTGGAATCTCTTGTTAAGAGGAAGAAGGAGGCCTATGTGAAGATGAGGTGTGAAGTTTCAGTTGGGGCGATGGATAGTTACAGGGTAGCGAGGAAGGATCTAAAGAGAGAGCTAAGACGAGCAAGGAGGGGACATGAGAAGTATTTGGCAGGAAGGATCAAGGAAAACCCAAAAGCTTTCTATAGGTATGTCAGGAATAAGCGAATGACTAGGGAAAGAGTAGGACCAGTCAAGGACAGGGATGGGAAGTTGTGTGTGGAGTCTGAAGAGATAGGCGAGATACTAAATGAATATTTTTCGTCAGTATTCACTCAGGAAAAAGATAATGTTGTGGAGGAGAATGCTGAGCCCCAGGCTAATAGATTAGATGGCATTGAGGTATGTAGGGAAGAGGTGTTGGCAATTCTGGACAGGCTGAAAATAGATAAGTCCCCGGGACCTGATGGGATTTATCCTAGGATTCTCTGGGAGGCCAGGGAAGAGATTGCTGTACCTTTGGCTTTGATTTTTATGTCATCATTGGCTACAGGAATAGTGCCAGAGGACTGGAGGATAGCAAATGTGGTCCCTTTATTCAAAAAGGGGAGCAGAGACAATCCCGGCAACTATAGACCGGTGAGCCTCACGTCTGTAGTGGGTAAAGTCTTGGAGGGGATTATAAGAGACAAGATTTATAATCATCTAGATAGGAATAATATGATCAGGAATAGTCAGCATGGCTTTGTGAAGGGTAGGTCATACCTCACAAACCTTATCGAGTTCTTTGAGAAGGTGACTGAACAGGTAGACGAGGGTAGAGCAGTTGATGTGGTGTATATGGATTTCAGCAAAGCGTTTGATAAGGTTCCCCACGGTAGGCTATTGCAGAAAATACGGAGGCTGGGGATTGAGGGTGATTTAGAGATGTGGATCAGAAATTGGCTAGCTGAAAGAAGACAGAGGGTGGTGGTTGATGGGAAATGTTCAGAATGGAGTTCAGTCACAAGTGGAGTACCACAAGGATCTGTTCTGGGGCCGTTGCTGTTTGTCATTTTTATCAATGGCCTAGAGGAAGGCGCAGAAGGGTGGGTGAGTAAATTTGCAGACGATACTAAAGTCGGTGGTGTTGTCGATAGTGTGGAAGGATGTAGCAGGTTACAGAGGGATATAGATAAGCTGCAGAGCTGGGCTGAGAGGTGGCAAATGGAGTTTAATGTAGAGAAGTGTGAGGTGATTCACTTTGGAAGGAATAACAGGAATGCGGAATATTTGGCTAATGGTAAAGTTCTTGAAAGTGTGGATGAGCAGAGGGATCTAGGTGTCCATGTCCATAGATCCCTGAAAGTTGCCACCCAGGTTGATAGGGTTGTGAAGAAGGCCTATGGAGTGTTGGCCTTTATTGGTAGAGGGATTGAGTTCCGGAGTCAGGAGGTCATGTTGCAGCTGTACAGAACTCTGGTACGGCCGCATTTGGAGTATTGCGTACAGTTCTGGTCACCGCATTATAGGCAGGACGTGGAGGCTTTGGAGCGGGTGCAGAGGAGATTTACCAGGATGTTGCCTGGTATGGAGGGAAAATCTTATGAGGAAAAGCTGATGGACTTAAGGTTGTTTTCGTTGGAGAGAAGAAGGTTAAGAGGAGACTTAATAGAGGCATACAAAATGATCAGGGGGTTGGATAGGGTGGACAGTGAGAGCCTTCTCCCGTGGATGGAAATGGCTGGCACGAGGGGACATAGCTTTAAACTGAGGGGTAATAGATATAGGACAGAGGTCAGAGGTAGGTTCTTTACGCAAAGAGTAGTGAGGCCGTGGAATGCCCTACCTGCTACAGTAGTGAACTTGCCAACATTGAGGGCATTTAAAAGTTTATTGGATAAACATATGGATGATAATGGCATAGTGTAGGTTAGATGGCTTTTGTTTTGGTGCAACATCGTGGGCCGAAGGGCCTGTCCTGCGCTGTATTGTTCTATGTTCTATGTTCTAAAACAGATTGTCTGGTCATTCTCACATTGCTGTTTGTGGGAGCTTGCTGTGCACATATTGGATGTTGTGCTTCCTACATTGCAACAGTAACAACACTTCAAATGTACTTAATTGGCTGTAAAGTGCTTTGAGATGCCTGGTGGTGTTGGAACACGTCATATTAATGCAAATCTTTTTCTCCCCCCTCTTGTTAACTCTGGCACTTTGAGTGCTTATTTTTAAAACTTTGCTCTATCATCCATTCAGATTGTGAATCCCAGACCCCCATCACCCTCTGAATGAAAAATAATTACTCAACTCCCTTTGAACAATGACTTCACGTTGTGCCCCCGAGAATTGACATCTATGCTAAGGAAAAATAGCAGGATATAATTCATGTCAATTGGAAGAGGTCTGGTGTGGTGTAAGCACAGATTCTGGCTCGTTTTGCCATCCATAGCCTAGCATGGGAAAATGGAGGACGATATTTAGTGTCCTGTTAGCTTACTTAAGATCACTTAACTCAGCACAGAATGAAACGGTAACTTCCCCAAACTTATGGTTGATGCAATTACTCACTCAGCCAGAAGGAGGTAACTCAATATATCATGTCAATCCTCAGAGTTGCATGCCATTGCTCAACATTCTTGATGACGCATTTTCAACCCCTCCGAGCTCCCATGGCGATACTCCTTGTAAGTTATGGCAGACACTCTTCAGTAAAGCTCTGTGTTTATGGTGAGTTGAAGTATATGTCACAACTGTCTCCTTCCTGGCTGATGAGATTGGGAAGCTGATAAAAATTTGCTTGTCAGTTGTTGATCTGAAGGTAAGGTTATGGGCAGGCATGGAGATGCTTGAGACATAAAGCAATGAGTGTACATGTGCTGGTTTGCCCTCCGTGTCTTTGAGACCAGGACTTAGGTCTGATTCAATCCCCTTTTAGCAGTAATAGGAGTATTACAGTTATTACAGACGGTTCAGCTGGTTTACAGCCTCCTGCTCCCATGGCCGCTCTCTGTTATTAGGTGAAGGTAAAGCACAGAAGCTCCATTGCAATTCAGGGCATCTTAAAACCCTTAAAATATGTTCAAATGCGAGTATCTATGCACATGCCATGGGCTCTTGCTGCTTCAGAGCGGGTCCAGATAGTTCAATCAGGAGACAGAGACGTGCTGATAATATCCCTGGACTAATGTCAAAGTTGCCCTGTCTTTTTTTGCGCACGGCACGGTCGCACAATAGTTAGCACTGTTGCTTCACAGCCCCAGAGACCCAGGTTTGATTCCCGGCTTGGGTCACTGTCTGTGCGGAGTCTGCACGTTCTCCCCGTGTCTGCGTGGGTTTCCTCCAGGTGCTCCGGTTTCCTCCCACAGTCCAAAGATATGCAGGTTAGGTGGATTGGTCACGCGAAAATTGCCCTGCAGTGTCAAAAAGTTAGGTGTGGTTGCGGGGTTACGGGGATAGGGTGGAGGTGTGTGCTTAGGTAGGGTGTTCTTTTGAGGGCTGGTGTAGACTCGACGGGCCGAATGGCCTCCTTCTACACTGTAAATTCTATGATTCTATGATTCTAATAATGCAGCGGCCCAGGCTAATATTCTGAGGAGAAAGGCTCAAACCCCTCATTATGGCAGCTGGTGGAATTTAAATTCAGGCAATGGCCTGGAATTGAAAATCTAGTGACCATGAAGCGATTGTTAAAGATCCATGTGATTCACTAATATCTTTTCGGGACAGAAATCTGCCATCCTTACCCGGTCAATCCTAATTGTGGCTCCAGACCCACAGCAATGTGGTTGACTCGAACTTGCCTATCTGAAATGACCGCGCAGGCCACTCAAGCTCAAGGGCAATTAGGGATGGGCAACACATGCTGGCTTTGCCAACGATGCCCACATCACATAAAATAATTTTAAAAAGGGACAAGCTGCCTTGGTCAAGAGGCGACGCATTTCTGCCTCTGCCGAAGCTGTGATATTTTATTGGTGCAGTTTTTTCATCCTGGCCCTGTGCCTTTGAAAAGCTGTTCAAAACGAAATATCATATAGAGCTGAGAAGCCTCCTGGCATCATGACCACTGCAAAGACATTGTGAGAGACCTATCTTTAAGTGTTTTAAAAGTGCTTTATAATTGGCTCCTGGGAAACTTTTGTGAGACACATTACATGCCGAAGTCTAACTGATTTCCCATGGAGCTGCTCCCGTGTAGTCTTATGTCTGGAGCATTCAGCGGCTCGCCTTCCTGTTACTTTAAGGTAACTGCTCAAATATTCCACGTGGGAATCCATGTAATTATAGCTCCTTGTTATTGTGGCTGAGGTCAATTAGAGGTCAGTAAATGTCCTTATACATCTCAGGTTAATATCTGCCTTTGTTTCTTATTTTAAAGATTTTGTGGTGTGTAACGGTATGGCTATGGAATGTCACAGGCTTTTCCATAACGATATATATCGCTCATCTATTTCTCCATTTGAGATGGGCATCCATGTCAACTTTTGGTTAGCCTTGAGAAACTTCAGAACACAGAAGTTGACATTTGCAATAAACCACCCCTGGACAAAAAGCACACTTGCCCCCAAACTCAGAAGTCCTCACTAGATTGTCAGAGATCACAGCAACGGAGATACTGTCCACCATAATGCCTATCTCTCATTTGGACATCAAACAACAAACGCATTCTGCCTCAATAGAAACTTGCATTTATACAGTGGTGGTAATATAGTAAAATGCCCCAAGATACTTCAGAGGAGTGTAGAATTTGGCACAGCTAGAGTCACGTGAAGAGATATTCGTACTGGTGACCAAAAGCTTGGTTAAAGAGGTAGCTTTTAACAACCGACTTGAATAAGGAGAGAGAGGCAGAGGAAGGAAATTCTAGAGCTTGAGTCTAGAAATCTGAAGGCACAATGTCACTGGTGGATGAAAGGGTATCAGGGTTGCACAAGAGGCTATAATTGGAGAGCGAAGAGGGTTGTAAAGGTTGGAGGACGTCACAGAGATATAGAGGAGTGAACACAAAGATGAAAACTTTAAAATCAAGATGTTGCTGGCTTGGACGCCAATGTAGGTCAGCAAGCAAAGCCTACAACAAGGCGAGTGAAATATCATAATTTACAGTAGAAATGTTTGCACTATAATATTAATGCAGTTAATAAGGAACCAGCTCCTGATTAATAGAATGCCTCTGAGGTTCTAGATTCAAGTCCCACTTCATGGCTTGAGCACAAAATCACTCCAGTGCAACCCTGAGAGAGTGTTGCACTGTCAGAGGTGTCGCCTTTTGGATGAGATGTTAACCAGGGCCCTGTCTGCCAGATTGGAGAGATGTAAAGAAGAGGAGGAGCGGTGGGGTTATCCCCGGTCTACTGGCCACTATTTATCTCTCAATCAACATCACAAAAATAGATGACAACCTTGCTGTTTGTTGCAGTTTGTGAATTACATTTTAGCTGCATTTCCTACATTACAACAGAGAATACACTTCAAAAGGTGCTTCATTTGCTATAAAGTGCTTTGAGATGTCCTCTAGTCATGAAGAGGGTTGTCTAAATGCATATCTTTCTTTATTTTATTGGTCGCAGTTTCAAAATTCCTATAAGAAAACATTGCTGCTAGGGTTGTTGCATACATGTTCAGCCTCGTTTCCCTTTCATTCTGTGTATATTCATATATGATAATAATAGTTGAGGGGCGTGATCAAATGGCCATGCTGCGCCCGAAAAGCAGTTCACCGTGATCTTGCGAGATGCTGCGATGTAAATCCCGTCCATTGTGGCCGGTGTCACATTTAGACAAATCTGCATATTAAGGCGAGACAGCTCCTCTCACTTTAATGTGCAGATTCTCGAGGTACCCGAGATGGGCGGCACAGTAGCACAGTGGTTAGCATTGTTGCTTCACAGCTCCAGGGTCCCAGGTTTGATTTCTGGCTTGGGTCACTGTCAGTGCAGAGTCTGCACATTCTCCCCGTGTCTGTGTGGGTTTCCTCCGGGTGCTCCGGTTTTCTCCACAAGTCCCGAAAGACGTGCTGTTTGGTGTGCCCGAACAGGCACCGGAATGTGACGACTAGAGCCTTTACCAAGTAACTTCATTGCAGTGTTAATGTAAGCCTACTTGTTGTGGTGATATGCATCACCGTATATACACAGGGGGTTAATGTAAATACACTACAACTAAGTAAACATTAGAGGGAGCACGGGAGATGTAATGATATGCAAACATGCAGCTGATGAATACTTAGAATAGGACACAACCAATGAGCAGTCAAGGAACCCAGAGGTGGTGTTACCACAAGGGGGCATTACACAACCCATATAAAAGGACAGGGCACACATGCTCTGTCTCTTTCCACAGACAGACATCTAAAGAGTACATCAGGGTTGATAAGAAGCATCACACCCAGCACGTGGCTTAGAGCAGGCTGGTAAAGATAGACTGAGTTACTATAGTTTGATTAGCAGGAGAGTTGAACTCATTTAAGAACTGTGTTAATAGTTCAATAAACATATTGCACTCATTACAAAGTTTGGACCTTCCTTTGTCAAAGCATACATCAAGGAAGCAGCATATGCTACACGAAGAAGCATAGCACAACACTTGTGACAATGATAAAGATTATTATTATTATGTTGGGATTTATCCCCTTTGCCCTGGAGACCTTGGGTGAGTGCCGCTCAGCACTGATCTCCACAAACGAGGACCAAATGGAACAGCACTTGTGGGGTCTCCCAGGTGATTGGAGGCCCTAGATGAATGCCCTTTGGCAGGGTGGTACCCTGGCAGTGTGGTGGAGATTGGGCCGGGGGTGCCCTGTGCGGTTGTTGGTGGGGGAGGACGGGGCCGAGGTCCTTCCTATAGTGCGTTGGGGCTTGGGAGGGGGGTCGGGGATCGATTCAGGGGCTCCAGAGATTGGGACTCCATTTCAAAATGGCGTTCTGATCTCTCATTATACTGAGGAGTTCCTGCGAGCGGAGCTCAGTGCACAAAACCGGGCTATGTGCGACGGCGTGAGGCCCCCTATCTAACCTGGGTGCCATTTTATAGCGGTGTGTTTCTCGGTGCTGCGAGTGCCGCGAAACATGCAGCTAAACACGCTCGCTGTGGGACCGCGTTACCATTTAGTTAAATTCTGCCCTAGATCTTTGTTTTCATTTTTGAAGCGCGTAGGGGGCTGAATAAGAGGCCAGAGTTAGATATGAACCTTTGAGGAAAGTGATGCTGCAGCTGCCTTAGGGAAATGCATTCTGTTGCTTCTGGTCAGCTTTCATTTCCTCATCCAATCTGGCGTCTCCAGTGCCATTTGCATCTCTCCTCCTCTGGCCTCTCGCTCACCTCTTTCAGGCCCCTTGTTTGATGTTTATGCGCAGGTGCAGGAGCCAGGCTTAAAATTTAAAGTTCACATTTTCCATGGAATGAACCAACAAGCAAAATAGTGCAGATGCTGGAATCTGAAACTAGAACAGAGGATGCTGGAAGAACTCAGCAGGTCTGGCAGCATCTGCAGGGAGAGAGAAACAGAGTCAATGGTTCAAATCCATTTGGCTCTTCATCAGAACTGAGGGAGGGGGAAAATCTGTTAGGTATAATACTGAAGCTGGAAGTTGTATGGCAAGATAGGAACATAGGAATTAGGAGCAGGAAGAGGCAATTCAGCCCTTCAATCAATCAGATCATGCTGATATCTTCCAGATTTACCCTCTCTCATTGTTCTTGTATGTGTTGCACAGATGTTTTTCAGGTGTTTGACTGAAAAGTAGGAGCAGGGTCATCTTGTCTAAGTATCTGTGACACCCCTATCAGTTGATGAGCAATAATTGGACACTCAGGCGAGGATTTTCACACTGACACTATTTTAAAGTTGGCAGCAACTGATTCACAGTAACACCAATTATAAACTGCTAAACTCTGAATAAAATGCTGGGGAAGAATCTATTGGAACATCAAGGAAACAAATCACATTATTATTTTGCACATGTATCGAACATGTGTTGCTGTATTCCTTCGGCAGGATCTTCCGTTTCGCCGGCAGCGCACTCACGCCCGCAGATATCCCGATGGCGTGGGGGTGCCCACAATGGGAAACCCCATTGGCCGGCTGCCAGGACGGAGAATCCCGCTGCCGGCGGCGGCGTGCAGTACCAGAAAACGGGTGTGGCGGGACGGAGAATCCTGCACATAATCTCACCCAATATGACAAGAACAAAAGAAATATCGTTACAACAGATACCAATTTTGATCATCATGAAGGTGAACGATGATTGCCAGGTACCCAGGATGACACCACCTGCTGCAACAGTAATTACTTATTTTTATATAACACCTTTGACATATTAAAACATTCCAAGGTGTTTCACAGGGTCATTACAAAGTAAAATTAGACACCAAGCACATCAGGCAATATTAGACCAGATCAAAAGCTTGGTCCAAGAGGCAGGTGATAAGGAACACCTTAAAGGAGGAAAGAAGGGTGGAGAAGTTCAAGGAGGGAATTCCAGAGCTTGGGGCCTAGGCTGAATGCACAGCCACCAATGGTGGAGTGACTCCAGTCGGGGAGGCTGAAGAGGCCAGAATTAGGTGAGTGCAGATATTTTGTGGGTTGTGGGCTGGAGGAGATTACAGGTTAGGGAGGGCCAAGGCCATGGAGGGATCTGAAAACATTGCTTGGTGCCAATGCATGTCATGGATGATAGGGGAATGGGACTTGGAGTCAGTAAGAACATGGAAAGCAAGGTTTTGTATGACCTCAAGTGTAGAATGTGGGAGGTCAGCCTGGGGTGTGTTGGAATGGTCAAGTCTAGAAGTACACATAAGCATTAATGAAGGTTTGAGCAGCAGGAATATGTCTTTTTTAACATGTTTACCAACAATTTTAGAAAAAGGAACAAACACCATGAAGCTCCAAGTTGCCATGTGGGCCAGTTTGTAGTGATTGAGCTGTGGAGCATAAATAGCACAGGCTTATTCACTGTGACAAGAGAATAAAGTCACTTGTCTCATATCTTTCAAGTGAAAAGGCTGACCCAAAGGTCTTTTGTCAATAACTGTAAATTACCTTTGAAATGATTTTGCATTTGTTCATTGAGTTCCCTCTCCAGGTTATATTTAACATTTTTTTTTGTCTTTGATATAATTTAAGTAAGCGACTAACTATGTCCCCATCTCTACACCCCTGTATTACTGCCTGACTATTTTCTAATATAATTCTATTTACCTGCGTCCATCTGTCCAGTTAGTAATACCTTTGACCTCTATTTTCTACCATTATCAATATATATACATTGTATATATCGTTGCCTCTCTATTACAGATCTGCCTGTTAAAATTATCCATCATGTATCTCTAGTCATCTCTATTAACACAATCTATCTAAATACCTATCTGTCTGTAACACTTTATGTGCATTGATCTCTGGCTATGTTCTTCTATCTCTATCTCTATCCTGACCTCTCTGCTCAGCAGCGCCATCTGAGACCTTAGAGGGTGGTCATTCCTACTATTTCCCGAGTTGCTCCAGACCCAGTTATGGCTCCTATGCTGCAACAGATCTTTGCGGGTGATGGTAGACGAGTGTAATAATCCAGGAAACATGAAGATAAAGGTGAAACCAAATTTATTTTAACTGAAAAGTAAAGCCTCACCCGTGACAACAACACTCGTGTCCTAGCCTGGGACTAACAGGAACCGCCAGTCTGGGTCTGGGATCGATAACGAGTCCCAGCTGGACAGGGCCTCGGGCCTTTGCCATGGGAACCCTTTACTCAACGAGCCCTACAGGGTGCATCAGTGAGTGATTACTCATGATCCTCGTGAGGGTTATCATAAAGAGCCCTCAAGGGATAATGACTGCTTACAGATGGAGGATCTTTCAGGAGGAGGATTTGGAAGAGGATTTGTGTTTCCTTTAAGCATACACAAGGAAGGCAATGGGAAATTACCTGGTGTATTCTTTTCCTCGGTCATTGCTCATTGAAATTGAAAAGAGGAACTTACGAGGAAAGTGCATGATTGAGGCACGGAGCAATAAACAGAAGCCCTGCCCTTTGGCAGATCACAACTATCCTGTCCCTATTACAAATTCCTCTCTTCATATGCTTAATTTATAAGTTGTAAATCTATGGGCAAGATGACGAGGCATACTAATTGCCATTGACTTCAACAGGACCGAAAGAATCTGCTGCCAGCCAATAGCCCACTGGCTCCGCCACAGGAAAACCCGCCATGGCAGGGACCATAGAATTCCGGCCTCGTAAACTATTTCTTACATTACAACAGCAACTGTTTTCAATGGTATTTCACTGCAAAGTGCTTTGTCATATCCTGTGACTTTTTTTCTTTCTTGTTGCTTGCCTTGCTTCTTTTACAAATCTAAAATGGATTTGTTCAAGTCCTGGCTGCTCTGTGTAGATAGAAGTTCAAATAGCATGTGCTAAGTGCAACAAGGAAACCTCCTTCTACATATTACACATCATGCAATTTGATAGATGAACATTAAACTTGATACAACTCTTTATGGTCCATAAATCTGGTGGTGTGACTTACGCAACACAGAGAACGATCTGTTTTTTGCCATATCGTCATTTGCAGTTTCATAGTGACTAAAATGTAGACATGAAACGTAGATATAAAATTCATGTCATATGTGGTTCCTTTGGGAGACACAATGGGATGTAGGATGCTCAGAAGTATAGAGGGCCAGAGGGACCTTGGGGTGCATGTTCATGGGTTCCCGAAGACAGCAGGACAGGTAGATAAGGTGCTTAAGGTGGCATATAGGATACTTGCCTTTATTAGCCGAGGCATAGAATAGAAGAGCAGGGAGGTTATGATGGAGCTGCATAAAACCACAGTCATTAGACCACAGTGAGAATCATGTTTGCAGTTCAGGTCACCAGACGATAGAAAGATATGACTGCATTGGAAAGGGTGCAGAGGAGATTCACCAGGACATTGCCTGGGCTGCAGTGTTTCAGTTATGAAGAGAGGTTGGTTAGGCTGGGGCTGTTTTCCTTAGAGCAGAGAAGGCTGAGGGGGGACTTCCGGTGGTGGCCATGGTATGAGTAGTCGCACACAGTGCAGCTCCTGCTTGATGACATAGAAAAGAGCTCTTTTTACCTGAAAATGGAAGAAATATTGTTGGAAAAGTGTAGCTGCAGGTTGGAGAAGAAGTTCTCCCCCTCCCAGAAGTGGCATGTCTGCTCGTTACCAAACCCGGCAGAAGAAGGTGAAAAACCTGGCCAAGGAATTGGAAGAGACCTGTGTCGCAGCAGCTATTGGAAAGATGGAGGAGGGTGATGGGTCAGTGCAGGTTAGAAGGCCTCAGATGGAACAGTTAATGGCTTTCATCGGGCATGAGATGCAGGAGGACAGATTAAAGGCCATCGAAGGGGAGGTGGCACCAATGAAGAGCTCAGTGAAAAGGGTTTGGAGGCACAGGGGTCACAGATCCAAGAGATGGAGAGGGTGACATCGATCCACAGTGGCATTGGAGGTGGAGAAGACATTGGAGGTGGAGGAGGTGATCTTAGGAGACCTTTGAATGATACTGAGAGCAAAGGTGGAAGAGCAAAAGAACAGGTCGAGAAGGCAAACCTGCACATCGTCGACCTGCCTGAAGGAGTGGAAGGCCTGAGCGCCAGGAGGAATGTCTTGAGGATGTTGGCCCTGCTGGTGGTGGAGGGGGCGCTAGACAAGGCCCCAGAGATGGATAGAGCACACAGGTCTCTGAGGCAGAAGGCAAGAACTGGGAAGCTGCCACGGGTGGTGATTGTAAGACTCCACAAGTTTGTGGAAAAATAGAAGATCTTGCATTGGGCCAGGGAGAAGTGGAACTGTGACTGGGAGGGGAACAAGGTCCGAATACACCAGGACATTGGAGCTGAACAGGCAAAACGGCGTGCTGGATTCAATAGGGCCAAGGCAATGCTGTATCAATGGCAGAGCAGGTGTGGGTGCTCTACCCGGCAAAACTATGGGTGACTTATGAGGGCCGGGAATATTACCTCCGCGTGAAGGACCAGATTAGGTTGAGAAAGGGTGGGTCACGTATTTCACTCGGGGTTTGATTCAAAGCCGCGGTGGGTGGCCATTTTGATGAGCAAGAAGTTTGTGAGTGCGAAGCAAGTGAGGGACCCGGTGTGGGGGGCGGGGGGGTGGGGGGGGGGGGGGAGATATGTGATGGTGAGCTGGGTATTGGAGGGGACCCTGGTGTTGGTGTTGGTGAATGTATGTGCACTGAATTGGCATGATGTTGGGTTTAGAAGGGGGTTGCTAACAGCGATCCTGGATTTGGCCTTGCATCAGTTGATCACGGGAGAAGACTTTAACTGTGTTCTAGAACTGAGGGCGAACAGGCTGAGCCCCAGAACAATGGGAAGGATAAAGATGGCGAAGGAGCTGAGAGTGTTTATGGAAAAGATGGGTATGGTGGACCCGTGGTGCTTTAAGAACCCAGGGGGAAGGGAATACTCCTTCTCACATGTTTACAGGGTGTACTCTAGATTCAACATTTATGTTGTGAGTCGTGAGGTGTTGGTAGGGAGGTAGGAGGCCCAGTACGTGGGGATTGTAATTTCGGACCACGTACCCCGATATATTGACGATGACGACGATGACGGGGGGTGGGGTGAGGCTGCTGCTTAGGTGGGTACAGTATGAGTAAGGGGAGAAGGCACGTTGAATGGTGGCATACCAACAATGGAGGCAGGCCATGGCCAGAGAAATATTGAGGATATGGACAGAGACAGGGGAGGTGGCTACGGAGCCGGGGAGGATAAATGAGACATTTAGGGAATATTACAAGGAACAAGGGTGGACCTGGGGGGGGGGTGAAGAAGGGGACATGGGTTTTTTTGGAGGATGGGCTGCATTTTCACAGCTGGTGGAAGAGAAGAGACTGGCCCTAGAGGAGTCTTTGGGACTGAGGGAGATATTGGGACGTATAAAGGGGATGAAGTCGGGAAAGGTCCCGGGCCGAATGGCTACCCGGCAGAATGTTAAAAGGAGTTTGTGATGGAATTGGCACCGCATCTGTTGGGGGTGTTTAGCGAGGCACTGCAGAAGGGGGAGCTGCTGGAGTGGAGACGATGACGCAGACAACGATCACATTGATATCGAAGAAGGGGAAGTTAGAATGTGGATTGTACAGGCCCATATCGCTGTTAAACTCAGATGTAAAAGTGCAGGCCAAGCTGGTGGCGGAGAGGATGGAAGGTTGTGTCCCGGGCTGGTCGCGGAGGACCAGATGGGCTTTGTGAAGGGCAGGCAGCTCTCCTGTAATATAAAGAGGCTATTAAATGTGATTATGACCCCGTCGAGAGGACAGGTAGCGGAGGCAGTAGTGTCCATGGATGCAGAGAAGGTTTTTGACCGGGTGGAGTGGCGGTACCTGTTTGAGGTCCTGGGAAGGTTCGGGTTTGGGTCGAAGTTTGTAGCATGGGTGCACCTGGTATATGTGGCACTGGTGGCAAGTGTACGGACCAACGATATGGGCTGACGAAGCTTTGGGTTTACAAGAGGAACAAGGCAGGGGTGCCCGCTTTTGCCGCTGCTATTTGCACTAGCTATAGAGCCTCTGACAATGGCCCTTAGGGGGTCGGCAAATGGCAAGGGATTACGAGGAGGAGTAGGGAGCATCGGGTGCCGCTATATGCGTATGACCTGTTACTGTACGTGTTGGTCCCGCTGAAGAGCATGGGAGAATTATGGGCCTATTAGGGAAGTTCAGAGCATTGTTAGGATACAAGTTGAATGTAGGGAAAAGCGAAGTGTTCCCGATGAAAAAGTTGGGTCTGAGAACCAACCTAGGGGGATTACTATTCAAAGTAACCAGAGACAGGTTCAGATACCTGGAATTCAGGTAACGGAGAGTGGGCGAGGTTGCATAAATGGAATTTAACAAGCTGGTGGAGGAGGTTAGGGAAGATCTTAATACGTGGGATATGCTGCATCTGACTCTGGCAAGGAGAGTCCAAGTGGTGAAGATGAACCTCCTGCCAAGATTTCTATTCGTATTCCAGACGCTTCCGATTCTTGTACCAAAAGCATTTTTCTGGAAGCTGGATGCGATTATCTCAGAGTTTGGAAAGGTACCAAGGGTAAAGAGGACTCTGTTACAGAGACACAGGCAGAAGGCAGGGGGGGGGGGGGGGCTTGGCTTTGCCAAACCTGCTGCATTATTATTGGGTGGCAAATATTGAGAAGGTGAGGCGGTGGTGGGAGGGAGAGGGGGCAGAAAGCGTTAGAATGGAGGAAGAATCCTGTAGGGGGTCCAGCTTGAGGGTTATGGTGACGGCAACATTACTAATGGCGCAAAGGAAACACTCAGAGAGCCCAGTGGTGTAATTAATAGTGAAGGTCTGGAACCCGGTAAGGAGGCACTTTAGGATAGAGGGGATGCCGTTGTTAATGCCTCTGTGCGAAAGCCATGGATTCGAGCTGGGGGGGACAGATGATATGTATAGGAAGTGGAGAGACTTGGGGCTGGTTAAGGTGAGGAATCTATACCTGTAAGAGAGGTTTGCCAGTATAGAGGAATTGAAGGAGAGGGTAGAGCTCCCGAGAGGAGGTGAGTTTAGATACTTGCAGGCAAGGGACATTGCGTGGAAAGTTTGGAAAGAGTTCCCCAAGCTACCGAAGTATGCCCTGCTGGAGCGACTGCTGCTCCTGGACGTGGAAGGGGAGGACAAGATCGGAGATGTTTTTGGGTGGTTGGGTGAGCAGGGAGACGCGTAGGTGGTGAAGATTAAGGAGAAGTGGGAGGGGAGCTAGGAGGGGAGATAAATTGGGGAGTTTGGAGTGAGGCGCAATGCAGGGTAAATGCGACTTCCTCGTGTGGGAGGATGAGCCTGATACAATTCAAGGTGATACACAGGGTGCAAATGACTCGGGCGAGAATGAATGGGTTCTTCCAGGGAGTGTAGACGAGTGTGAGAAGTGTGGACCTGGACCACCAAACCACACGCAGATGTTTTGGGGCTGCGAGAAGCGAGAGAGATACTGGGCTGAGGTGTTCGTGGCACTAACAAGGATTGTGTGGGAGGAGATTGGGCTGGACTCTGTGGTGACGATATACGGGATACCAGAGAAGCCAGAGCTGATGGAAGGGAGGAAAGCCAATGTCATGTCCTTTGCCTTCTGATTGCCCGGTGAAGGATCATATTGGAATGGCTAACGGCAACGCCGCCCGGGGTGGTGGACTGGCTGGGAGAGTTATCCAACTTTCTCCATCTGGAAAAGATTAAATACAAATTGAGGGGTTCAGTGGAGGGATTTAAGGCAAGGTACGGGATGTTCTTGGCCATGTTTGAGGAGTTGTTCGTCGCAAGCGGGGGGAGGAGTGGGGGACAGGAGGGGTGAAAATGGGGAAACATTTGTACAAACTGTGTAATTGTGTGGTGGGGAGCATGTTCCCCGGACTGTTTCTGTTTTGTAACCGTTTGAATAAGTTTGGAATAAAATACATTTAAAAAAAAGAGAAGGCTGAGAGGGGACATGGTCGAGGTGTACAAAATTATGAGGGACGTCGATAGGAAGAAACCTATCCTCTTAGTAGAGGGGTCAATAACCAAGGGGCATAGGTTTAGAGGGGATTTGAGCAAAAAACCTTTTATCCAGAGAGTGGTGGGAATCTGGAACTCACTGCATTTAAGAAACGTTTAGATGAGCACTTGAAATGCCAAAGGATACAAGGCTACGGATCAAGCTCTGGAAATGGGATTAGAATAGATAGATAGAATTTACAGTGCCGAAGGAGGCCATTCGGCCCATCGAGTCTGCACCAGCTCTTGGAAAGAGCACCCGACCCAAGGTCAACACCTCCACCCTATCCCCATAACCCAGTAACCCTACCCAACACTAAGGGCAATTTTGGACACTAAGGACAATTTATCATGGCCAATCCACCTAACCTGCACATCTTTGGACTGTGGGAGGAAACAGGAGCACCCGGAGGAAACCCACGCACACACGGGGAGGATGTGCAGACTCCGCACAGACAGTGACCCAAGCCGGAATCGAACCTGGGACCCTGGAGCTGTGAAGCAATTGTGCTATCCACAATGCCACCGTGCTAGAATAGATAGGTGCTTGATGGCCAGCACAGACATGATGGGCTGAATAGCCTATTCTTGTACCGTAAAACTCTATGACTAATGTCCATCATGGCATACTGTTTATCTTACAGTTTTAATGTTGTCAAAACGTTTTACCTCGGGATGTCCAAAACTTTAGTGAGCTGAAAAAATTAAAATAAAATTCTTTAAATTATGATTTAGAGTACCCAATTATTTTTCCAATTAAGGGGCAATTTGGTGGGGCCAATCCACCTAGCCTGCACATCTTTTGGGTTGTGGGGGTGAAACCCACGCAGACACGGGGAGAATGTGCAAACTCCACACGGCAGTGACCCAGGGATCGGGATTCAAACCTGGATCCTCAGCTCCGTAGGCAGCAGTGCTAACCACTGTGCCACGCGCCGCCCGATTAAAATAAAATTCGGAATCACCTTATAACAATAGACAATTTCAAGCAATCATTTCGAGCCTTTTGTTAAGAGTCAATGGAGTCGAATTCTGGGAATACCTACAGCTCGTCGATTGCAGCTGAGCAAGGAAAGGTTCACCATTATTTTCTCAACGAGAATGAAATGTTAGCTTGTTGGTGATGCCTACTTCCTGATAGTTAATAATGATAGAAAAACATAGTGGCCTATGGCAATAGTGTGACAAGATTAAACAACAACATCCTTGATATATTAAATTACATTAACAAATACAGAATTATTATTCATTGGATGTGGTAATCCAGAGCTAGGCCAGCGTGTATAATGCCTATCCTTGATCACCCTTGAACTGAGTGGCTTGCCAGGCCATTTCAGAGGGCCTGGAGTCACATGTAGGTCACATGTAGGTAAAGATGAACATGAGTGAGCCAAATAGGTTTTTAATGACAATTAGAGTGTTGATTCCAGATTTTTATTTAATTCAAATTTCACCATATGCCGTGGCAGGAATAAAATATGAATCCCAAGAGCATTACCCTGGGACTTTCGATTACTAATCTAATGAAAACACCACTGTGTCACCCTCTTCCCACCCAGTGGGTGTGATTAAATAGAATAACGCGACTAAAGACCTGCACTGGCAGGATGGGCTGAATGGCTTACTTCTGTGCACTATTATTCTATGAATAATCAACAACTGCTGAGTGATTAATGTAATTTTAATCAAATGCAACAGCTCATTCTTCTACATTCAGTTTTCACAAGTAATTTTCTGTCATTAGATTGGAGGAAGGACCAGGATTTAACAGAGAACATACAGTGCAGAAGGAGGCCATTCGGCCCATTGAGTCTGCACCGACCCACTTAAGCCCTCACATCCACCCTATCCCCGTAACCCACTAACCCCTTTTTGGTCACTAAGGGCAATTTATCATGGTCAATCCACCTAACCCCTTGGACTTTGGGAGGAAACCGGAGCACCCGGAGGAAACCCACGCAGACACGGGGAGAACATGCAGACTCCGCACAGACAGTGACCCAGTGGGGAATTGAACCTGGGACCCTGGCGCTGTGAAGCCACAGTGCTAGCCACTTGTGCTACCGTGCTGCACATGCATAGTGTTTTGGTCTCTGGACATTGTCTCTTAAAAAGGATGGAACAAAAGTCTCTCAAATTCTAGCTGATCACTTTGTGCTAACATATCTATCACAAGAAAAGTTTAGAAATGTGCAGGTCGTGTCAAAGTCACCAGGGATATTCAGTCACAGGGTGAGTGAATGATGTTATTTTCTGGACTAATTTATTTCTGGCCAGGTTATGTTATGCCTCCCTGGGCAAATGCGCAGTCAATTCCAGCCCGACCCGTTCCGGGATCACAGCACAAGTGAATTAACCAATAATTCTTATAAAAATACCGGAAGGTTTTTGGTCCTTGGCTGTCCAATAATTACGGTCATAAAGTTTGTAGTTTTAAATACATTTACTGTGTACTTACGACTAAAACAAATGTGAAATTTGCAGTGATACTCATTGTGAATGTATTTACACTTGTCCCTGTGGAAACAGGTATTGAGGAAAGAGCAATCTCCCTGCTCTTGTCGGTGTGTTTATTGGTAATTCGCCTGAAGTGCAGTATCATGCAGAGCCTGTCCAGGTCGTGGGCCAGCATACACTCCAGCTTGGTGCCGTGGTCACAGAATTCCTGAACCTGGCCCTCCCACGAGACCAGGACTCCTCCACGATGGACGGCTCCTTCGCTATCGTTGTGCTCAACAGCTCCAGGATCTCCTGACTCATCCTCTTGCTCTGTTGGTTAAATGTCCTTTAACACCTGACCCTTCTGAACTGCCCCACCCTCTACCCACACACACAAGACAGACAAACACAGAGAGGAAGGAAAAGGGTGAAAAATAATAAGGATAAAAGTCAAAAGATAAAGGGCTGGATTCTCTGATTCTGGGGCTATGTCCCCATGTCGGCATGGGAATGGCGGCATTTTATGCGAGAACAAATGGCGTAAAATGGCGCAGATTCCAGCGGCCGGCGCCGTGCCAACGCAAATGGCGCCGATTCTCCGCACCTCGGAGAATCGCGCACTGGGGCATCATGGCGCGGTTGCTCCGATTCTCCGACCCGTCGCGGGGCTCGGAGAATCGGCCACCTTGTCTTTGTCTACAGCCCGTAATCACTTTCTTGTGGTTTCACAAATACAGTATTCACTACTTTTAGCCAGGAGGCGGGCCTGAGGATGTGCGGGACATGGGCTGGAGGCTGGCCCAGTCATGATATGCAGCCATGCAAATAATGATATACAGACAGGCACAGACAGGCAGCTAATGAACACAGAGAACAGGACATGACCAATGAGCAGGCAGGACACTCAGGGGTGGTAACTCACTATAAAAGGCACGAGGCACTCACACTCCACCTCTTTCCACTGGTGAACATCTGCAGAGTGAGTCAGGGTGTATGTACAGTATTATACCTCCAGCACGTGGCTAAGAGCTACTCTGGTTCAGTCAGATAGAGTAACCACACTTAGGTTAGCAGAGAGTCGAACTCATAGAGAACGGTGGTAACTGTGCTACTGGTTCAATAAATCAGATTGAACTAACTTCAAGGTCTGGAGTATCTTTTGGTTAAAACTGCATCCAGTTGCAGCCTGTGTTATCCCAGAGTACATTACACATCAGGCCCAGGAAGGGCTATGGTTGATTGATGGGGGAAAGGGGGGGAGGTGCCCTCCGACCAGGCTGATAGCATGGAATGTGAGAGGGCTGAATGTGTCAGCCAAGGGGGCCCGTGTGTTTGCACATTTGAAAAGCTTAAAGGCAGACGTGACAATGATACAGGAGACACACCTGAGGGTGGTGGATCAGACTCGGCTGGGGAAGGGGTGGGTAGGGCAGATATTCCATTCAGGGCTAGATTCCAAAGCAAGGAGGGGTGACGATTCTGATTAATAAGCGGGTGGTGCTCGAAGTGGGAAGTATACTGGTGGACTTGGGGGGAAGATATGTTATGGTGAGCAGGAAGTTGGAAGGGATGCCGGTGGTGCTGGTGAACATTTATGCGACAAATTGGGAAGGATTAGAGTTCATGAGTATTGGGGAAGATCCCTGATCTGGACTCGCATCGGCTGATTATGGGGGGACTTTAATACGGGTTTAGATCCAAGGCTGAACCGGTCGAGTTCGAAGACAGAAAAGGGGTCGGCGGCTGCGAAGGAACGAAGGGGGTTTATGGTACAGTTGGGGGGGATTAGATCATGGAGGTTTGGGTGGTCAAGAATGAAAGAGTACTCATTTTATCCCCATGTACACAAAGTGTACAGCCGAATTGACTTTTTCATTTTGGACAGGACGTTGTTGGTAGGGGTGGTGGACATTGAGTTTGCGGCGATAGTAGTGTCGGATCATGCCCTGCACTGGGTGGACTTATGGGTGAATAAGGGGAATGGAGGCAAGCGCCTGCACTGGAGGTTATATGTAGGGCTATTAGTGGAGGAGGAGGTGTGTGTGCGGGTGAGGGAGACCATCCTGAAGTATGTGGAGCTAAACGATATGGGGGAGATTTCGGCAGCTACTGTATGGGAGGCGTTGAAGGAAGTATATCTCAATACGGGCATACAGGGAGAAGGTGGAGCGGGCGGAGATGGATAGATGAGTGAGGGAGATTCTCCAGGTAGACAGGAGGTACTCGGAGGCCCCAGAGACGGTGTTGTTGAAAGAGTGGCAGAAGCTGCAGGTGGAGTTTGGGTTGCTATTTACAAGGAATGCGGTGGGGCAGTTGAGAAAGGCGGTGTATTAATATAGGGAGAAGGCTAGCAGGATGTTAGCACAACAGCTAAGGAAACGGGAGGTGGTGAGGGAGATTGGGAAAGTGAAGGACAGAGGGGGAATACGATCTTTGGATTTGGATTTTGTTTATTGTCACGTGTACCAAGGTACAGTGAAAAGTATTTTTCTGCGAGCAGCTCAACAGA
Organism: Scyliorhinus torazame; assembly: GCF_047496885.1. Lineage (NCBI taxonomy): Eukaryota > Metazoa > Chordata > Chondrichthyes > Carcharhiniformes > Scyliorhinidae > Scyliorhinus > Scyliorhinus torazame. The sequence goes on from NC_092725.1 coordinate 108,434,808, forward strand.
TCATTAAGTACATGAAAATAAAATAAAATAAAAGAAACTACATAATCGGGCAACACAAGGTACACAATGTAACTACATAACTTCAGCATCGGGGAAACATACAGGGGTGTAGTGTTAATGAGGTCAGTCCATAAGAGGGTCGTTTAGGAGTCTGGTAACAGCGGGGAAGAAGCTGTTTTTGAGTCTGTTCGTGCGTGTTCTCAGACTTTTGTATCTCCTGCACAATGGAAGAAGTTGGAAGAGTGGGTAAGCCGGGTGGGAAGCATCTTTGATTATGCTGCTCGCTTTCCCCAGGCAGCGGGGGGTGTAGATGGAGTCAATGGATGGGAGGAAGGTTCGTGTGATGGACTGGGCTGTGTTCACGACTCTCTGAAGTTTCTTGGGCCGAGCAGTTGCCATACCAGGCTGTGATGCAGCCCGATAGGATGCTTTCTATGTTGCATCTGTAAAAGTTGGTAAGAGTTAATGTGGACATGCCGAATTTCCTTTGTTTCCTGAGGAAGTATAGACGCTGTTGTGCTTTCTTGGTGGTAGCGTCAACATGGGTGGACCAGGATGGATTTTTGGAGATGTATACCCCTAGGAATTTGAAACTACTAACCATCTCTACCTCAACCCCGTTGATGCTGACAGGGGTGTGTGCAGTACTTTGCTTTCTGAAGTCAATGACCAGCTCTTTAGTTTTGCTGGCATTGAGGGAGAGATTGTTAGGTGGTGAACCTAATGGCTGCACCACTCCACTCGGTTCTCTATCTCTCTCCTGTATTCTGACTCGTCGTTGTTTGAGATCTGGCCCACTATGGTCATATCGTCAGCAAACTTGTAGATGGAGTTGGAACTAAATTTTGCCTCGCAGTCATGTGTGTACAGGGAGTAGAGTAGGGGGCAAAGCACGCAGCCTGCGGGGCCCCGGTATTGACGACTATTGTGGAGGAGATATTGTTGTTTATTCTTACTGACTGTGGTCTGTGGGTTCGAAAGTCGAGGATCCAGTTGCAGAGTGAGGAGCCAAGTCTTAGGTTTTGGAGCTTTGATATGAGCTTGGCTGGGAGTATGGTGCTGAAGGCGGAGCTGTAGTCAATAAATCTTGGACCTGGTGGGGGTCAACAGGGTGTTTAGGTACTTTTACAGCAGGTGACATGAGTCGGAACCCTCAGCCAGGGTAATGGGGATGGGGTGGTTTTTGGAGGGATTGGAGTTTCCGAGGGTGGAGGAAGAGCCCCAATTGGGTTGTTTGAAATGGTGGAGGGGCTGGAGGCGATGCAGTCGGGCAAGGCCCCGGGTCAGATGGGTACCCAGTGGAGTTTTATAAAGGTTTGCAGGAGTGCTGAAGCCCTGCTGGTAAGGGCGTTTAATGAGGCTAGGGGTGCTCCCTCCGACGATGTCACAGGCCTCAAATTCTCTCATCCTGAAGCGGGATAAGGACCCGGAACAATGCAGGTCGTACAGGTCAATCTCCCTTCTAAATGTAGATGCCAAGCTACTGGCCAAGATCTTGGCTTCAAGAATAGAGGATTGTGTGCAGGGGTGATAGAGTAGGACCAGACGGGGTTTGTGAAGGGGAGACATCTGGCGACGAACATTTGAAGGCTGCTAATGTGATTATGATGCCCTCCGAGGGAAGGGAGGTGGAGGTGGTGGTTGCCATGAATGCGGAAAAGGCCTTCGATCGGGTGGCGTGGGATTATTTGTGGGAGGTCCTGGGGCTGTTTGGGTTTGGGCAGTATTTTGTGGACTGGGTCCGGTTGCTGTACCGGAGCTGGTAGCGAGCGCGCGGACGAACCGAGTGAGCTCGGATTATTTTAGGCTGCACCGGGGGAAGAGGCAGGGACTCTCCCCACTGTTGTGTGCATTGGTCACAGAGACACTGCTGATGGCACTGAGAGCGTCAAAGGACTCGCAGGGGATAGTATGGGGGGGGGGGGGCGGTGGTTGGGGAACAGGGTCTCCCTATTTGTGGATGACCTACTTTTGTATATTTGCTGGGGAGCATTGGAGAGATTGTGGGAATCCTAGGGGAATTCGGCCGATTTTCGGGGTACAAATTGAATATGGGCAACAGCGAAGTCTTTGCGATTCAGGCGAGGGGACAAGAGAGGAGATTGAAGGGAATGCCGTTCAAGGTGATGGGAGGGAGCTTTCAGTATTTGGGTATCCAGGTGGTGAGGAAGTGGGAGCAGCTATACAAGTTGAATTTGGCTCGGTTGGTGGAGCAGATGAAGGGGGACTTCAGAAGGTGGGACATGCTCCCTTTGTCATTGGCGGGCGGGGTGCAGATGGCAAAGATGACGATTCTCCCGAGACTTTTGTTCATATTTCAGTGCATGCCTAGTTTTAACCCGAAGGCTTTCTTTTAAGAGGATGAATGCGGTGATCTCTGAGTTTGTGTGGGCGGGTAAAGAAGGTGCTGTTGGAGTGGGGTCGAGGGGAGTTGGGGGGGCTGGCCCTAGGAACTACTGTTTTGCAGCAAACATAGCAATGGTCAGGTAGTGGATAGTGGGGGAGGGGTCGGTGTGGGAGGCGTACTCATGTAGGGGCACAAGTTTAGGCAGCACGGTGGTGCAGTGGTTAGCACTGCAGTCTCACGGAGCCGAGGTCCCTTGTTCGATCCCGGCTCTGGGTCACTGTCCTTGTGGAGTTTGCACATTCTCCCCCTGTTTGCGTGGGTTTCGCCCCCACAATCCAAAAGATGTGCAGGGTAGGTGAATTGGCCACACTAAATTGCCCCTTAATTGGAAAAGTGAATTGGGAACTCTAAATTTATGAAAAAAAAAAAAAATGCTTGGACACAAGTTTAGGGGCACTGATAACGGCACCTCTACCGTTCTCGGCAGCTCGGTACTCCTCAAGCCCGGTGGTAGTGGCGGCCTTGAGGGTGTGGGGACTGTGGCAGAAGCACATGTGAGTGGATGGGACATCGGTATGGACACCTATTTGTGGCAACCACCGGTTTGCGCTGGGGTTGGATGGGGGGTTTCGGAGGTGGCAGCGAGCTGGGATCGAGTGGTTTGGGGACCTGTTTATTGACGGCAACTTTCCATGTTCGGAGGACTTGGAGGAGGAGTTTGAGCTGCCCAGGGTGAATGGGTTCCGCTATCTGCAGGTGAGGGACTTTCCACGGAGGCAGGTCTCGACCTTTCCGTACCTCCCGCCCCAGGGGGTACAGGACAAGGTAGTGTCGAAAACGGGAGTGGGGGAGGGGAAGGCCTCGGAAATTTATGAAGTGGTCATGGAATGGCAGGGAGCCCCGATAGGAGAAGTGAAGCGAAAATGGGAGGAAGAATTGGGCAAGGAGTTAGAGGCGGGGTTGTGGGAGGATGCCCTGAGTAGAGTCAACGTGTTCTCGTTGTGTGCCAGCGTTAGCCTGATACAATTCAAGGTGGTCCACAGGGCACATATGACTGTGGCTCGTATGTGCAGGTTCTTTGAAGGGGTGGAGGATAGGTGTGTGCAGTGTGCGGTAGGGCCCACAAATCATGTCCACATGTTTTGGGCATGTCCGAAGTTTGGGGGGTTTTGGCAGAGACTTTCTGAAGTCATGTCTACGGTATTGAAGGCACGGGTAGTTCTGAGTCCAGAGGTGGCGATTTGTGGTGTGTTGAAAGACCCGGGAGTCCAGGGGGCGAGAGAGGCAGATGTTTTGGCCTTTGCCTCCCTGGTAGCCCGGAGATGGCTCTTATTGATGTGGAGGGACTTGGAACCCCCAGAATCGGGGGTATGGGTTAGTGACATGGCTGGGTTTCTCAAGCTTGAGAATATCAAGTTCGCCCTGAGGGGATCAATGCTAGGATTCGCCTGGAGGTGGCAGCCGCTTATTGACTTCTTTGTTGAAAATTAAGCTGTCAACAGATATAAAGGGGGGGGGGGGGTCAGTTGGTGAAGGGAAAGAGGGAGGCATGGGTGGATGGTTATTGGGTGGGTGGGTGGTATTTGTCCTGTTGTTTTTTCCTCTTGAAAATTGTTAAAATTATATATGCCTCAATAAAATATTTTCAAAAGAAACTGAAAGGCACCGACCACTTTGTCTCAAAGTCACAGGTCCATTAAACACCCGTGGACCAATAATATAACAGCAGAAATAAATGAAATGCTACAGAAAGGACCATTACAGTTAAAACATCAAGACTATTAACCATACAGCCTAGTTGTTATAATTTAAAACGCTTAATTCAAATCCCATATTGTGAAACAAAAAATTAAATCTTTCCACCTCATTTGTGATACATATGTCAAAGATTCAAAATGGATAATTTTTTAATGTAAAATGAATATCAGGACAATTTTTGGTTTGAACAATTTACCAAATACAGATATTTGACTGAGCTCCACTGATCGAATCACGGACAGTTCAGCACAGCCGTCATCTGGTCACTAAAACCTGTGTTGCAGTAATCTGGTCACTGACAGTTCCTGTGTTGCAGTAATCTGGTCGCTGACAGTTCCTGTGTTGCAGTAATCTGGTTACTGACAGTTCCTGTGTTGCAGTAATCTGGTCACTGACCGTTCCTGTGTTGCAGTAATCTGGTCACTGACAGTTCCTGTGTTGCAGTAATCTGGTCACTGACAGTTCCTGTGTTGCAGCAATCTGGTCACTGACAGCTCCTGTGTTCCAGTAATCTGGTCACTGACAGTTCCGGTGTCGCAGTAATCTGGTTACTGACAGTTCCTGTGTTCCAGTAATCTGGTCACTGACAGTTCCTGTGTTGCAGTAATCTGGTCACTGACAGTTCCTGTGTTGCAGTAATCTGGTCACTGACAGCTCCTGTGTTGCAGTAATCTGGTCACTGACAGTTCCTGTGTTGCAGTAATCTGGTCACTGACAGCTCCTGTGTTCCAGAAATCTGGTCACTGACAGTTCCGGTGTCGCAGTAATCTGGTTACTGACAGTTCCTGTGTTTCAGTAATCTGGTCACTGACAGTTCCTGTGCTGCAGTAATCTGGTCACTGACAGTTCCTGTGCTGCAGTAATCTGGTCACTGACAGTTCCTGTGTTGCAGTAATCTGGTCACTGACAGTTCCTGTGTTGCAGTAATCTGGTCACTGACAGTTCCTGTGTTGCAGTAATCTGGTCACTGTCAGTTCCTGTGGATCAATAATCTGGTCACTGACAGTTCCCGTGCTGCAGTAATCTGGTGACCGACAGTTCCTGTGCTGCAGTAATCTGGTCACTGACAGATCTGGTGCTGCAGTAATATCGTCTGTGTGTTAACGGTATTGTCTGTTTGTCCTGTGTACCCTTTTAATGCCCATCCAGCTGCCTATTTTGATGGACATTTTTTGGGTTGGCTGCTGTGAAGTTACTGCGGTCTTCGGGATTTCTGTTTAAATTGGAGTCTTTTGGACACTGGGAAAAAAAACTCCTCTTTCACATGGCAGGTCCAAAATATCAATTTTCGGTCCCGTCGCAGAATCTGTGCTGTTGTTTGATAGACTTGGCAAGCAGCCAATTAGTACAGGTCGAAATTTCAATATTCTTCTGTTGGGGCCTGTGGTATGTGAAGCCTGTCAGAAACTTTCAGGGAAGAAGGTGGATCTTCTGGAGAACTGCCAACTTTTGTTCAGTTCTGTGAAGCTTACAGCAAGCAAGGACCCAGAGGTCTCTCTGTCTCCTTCTCGCTCTCTCTCTCGGTGCTGGACGATTTTAAGAAGCATTCTAGCCAACTCTGTGAAGACTTTCCTCCTTTAAGGAGCACAGACTGCCAACAGAACTGGGAAAGAGATCTTGAGTGTGAAAGTGCAAGTTTTCCCAAAGATCAGTAACCTTCGAATTGTGTGCATCATGGTCTGGGAAGAGCTGAAGAATTAAAGTTTAAAGTGGGGGCATTTGTAATAAAGCCGCCAGCATCTTGTTGTGGAATCAGGCACAGGAACTGCTAATCTCCAGGATCAGAGCTGTGTTGTTCTCACAGGGAGGTGAAAGCTCCATCTGGCGGTAGAAAGGCAGACATGCACCGACCTGAGCATCCTGTGGCAGGCGACAAGAACTGCACTGATTTGAACTTCCCAGACTTAGTTCCACCTGGTGGCTAAAGAGCGGAATCGCATGACCGAGAATTCTTAGATGAAGCATCATCTCGTGGTCGAAGGTCGGTATTGGGGCAACCAGAACCTCTCGGGTAAATTTATTTCCCGGAGGCTTCAACCCACAGTAGTGAAAACGCATCTCAGGCCTACCTCTTTAATCCCTATTTTATTCCTTGCCAACCCTTACCTTGTGTCTGTCTTCTGTGTGTCTGGGTAGGAGGTAGGACGGGGTCTTGGGATTTGGTAGTATGGTAAACGGTTATCCTGTTATTTCCTTATCTGTTCATCTTTTCTCCTTTTTATTAATAAATAATTTACTAATTTTTTACTGACAAATCTGGTGTCAGTAACTCATTGGAACAGTCAAACGTTAAGGATCTTCGGAAAGCACAAATTATTGGCTAATTTACTTATGTTGGGACTCTGGGGTCTGTATGGCTGGAATTGACTGTGCACTCACCCAGGGTGTCATAACATAAATTGGGGGTTCATCTGGGATTGGAAACATATGACAGTGAATTTAGGGGTACAGAGTAAATTAGATAGAGACACTACGTTTGTAATCATATAACAATATGGCTATGGAAGCTGCTAAGAAATTTCTCCAGGTGGGCTACGTATCTCTGAAAGTTTTGGAGGAGCTTTGCAAATACCCGCTGATCCAGTTGGCAAGGGAATTGAAACTGGTTGTACCAGATCGAGCTAAGAAGGCAGAGGTAATTGACGCGATTGCTCAACATTTAAATTTGAAGTCAATGCAGCTGAGGCCGGACCCACAGTCAGTAGAATTGGCTAAGAGCAGTTACAGCTGAAACAATTAGAAATGCAGCAAAAACAGTGAAAAATGGAAATGTAGCAACAACAGAGAAAAATGGAAATGTAGCAACAACAGAGAAAAATGGAAATGGAAATGAAGAGAGAGGAAAGAGAGAGAGCAAATGGAAGAAGAAGTTGCGATGGAAATGCAGATATGAACTAGATAGAAACTTCCAGCTTAAGGTATTGGAAAGGGGTGGGAAATTTCCAAAATGTGAAGGGGAGCTCAGTCCTAGAACAGAACTAAGTCTTGATATGTATAGGTTTATACAGTCTTTCCCAAAATTTGAAGAGAAAGAAGGAAAAACGTTCTTTCAGGCTTTCGAGAAAATAGCAACCTATTTGTAGTGGCCAAAAGATAAATGGATTTTACCTCTGCAGCGCAAGTTGACGGGGTGAGCACAGCAGGTTTATGCCGCCTTGTCAGAGCAGGACTCTCGGGATTATGACTCAGTGAAAAATGCTATTCTAGATGCATATGAGTTGGTTCCTGAAGCATATAGACACAAATTTCTGAATGCAGACACACCCGGGACAGACTTATGCAGAATTCGAGAGGATGAAGCAGAACTATTTTAAAAGATGGTTATGAGAATTGGGAGTTACGACTACCTATGAGGCTCTGAGGGAGGTAATCCTCTTAGAGGAGTTTCAGAATTCCTTACCTTCGATAATAAGAACCCATGTTGATGACCAGAAGGAACAAGCTGCTAGGCAAGCAGCAATTATGGCCGACGATTACGAGCTAATCTATAAATTAAAAAATTTGTTCCATCACCCCCATAATTTGGAAAGGATAGGAAGTGGGAGAGTGAGAAGACAGCAGGTAGCCAAGGTAAAGAATGGATAGCTGCGAATGCTCCGAGATCTCCACCCCAGTCCAGAAAAGAAGGTGCTGGGTTTGGAAGTGAGACTTGGGAGCCTAAATGTTATCATTGTAACAAGATGGGACATATTCGTTCAGCCTGTTGGAAGTTGCAAGGAAGGCCAATGGAAGTTGTGGAGGTTCAGAAGGAGGACTCTGAGAAGTAAGTGAAGGTGCAGACGGCAGCGTCTACTACACTTTGGAGACCCAAGATGAACAATGCTGTGACAGAAGTTGTAGAGATAGATGATAGATAACCGGTTTTGTGTCGAATGGAAACGCCACCCCATTTTCCTTGATAGAGGTAGCCAAACCTGTAACAATTTTAAGAGACCCAGGGGCTACTCAAACCCTTGTGCTGGAAATGGATTTGGTCTTTACTCTAGAGAGCTCAGTGAAAGCTGAGGTATTTGCGAATGGGATGGGTGGAAGTTGTATCCCAGTTTCATTGTATAAAGTTCAGTTAGAGTGTGATTTTGTGTCAGGTCCGGTAGTTGTTGGAGTGGTTAAGGAATTCCCTGTGGAAGGAATAGACTTAATTTTGGGAAACGATTTAGCGGGAGTGAAGGTTGTAGCCTCACTCATGATTACAGAGAGTCCAAAGGAAGTATTGCAATTCACCCCTGAAATGCTGACTGAAGGGCATGCGGGAGCGAGGAAAACTCATTGGGCAGTAGAGGACTTAGAGAAAGAGGTATTGATGATTATTGAGCATGTTTCAAGTGATCATGGTAGTGAACCAGGTCCTGAACATTTTCAGACCGACGGTGACCGTATGGCTGAGGAATTAGAGAAGAGTCTTGATTTTGACTTTGGTTCTGATTATGAGGTGCTGGTAAACAATTGTCGCAAGAATGTTGGTGAGGAGGAGTCAGACGAAGGTTTGACTTCGACCTTGGTCCTGGTTACGAAATGATGGTGAATAGTTGTTGTAAGAGTGATAGTAGGGAGGAAATGTCAGACAACAGTCTTGACTTTGATTTCGGGACTGACTATGATGTGATGATAGACAGTTGTTCATGAGTAGGTTCGTCACCAATTGAACTTGGATCACTGGCGAGCAATTCTTCCAGAGCTAGTCAAGGAGTTAGTAACCTGGCGGAGGCAGTTGAAGTAGACGTGCCAAAAAGTAGTTTGGTACCGTTTCTTGAGTTAAATCCATTGCTACTCCCTTCAGGTGAAAGAAGTTCCCAGAGCAGGCTTGTCCTGAAGGAAAGTATACCTACCTGACTGCACAGCATAATTTAGTCAGGATGAGGACCGTATGTACTGGGGAGTGATTCCAAGTGAGCGGCTGGTCGACCCACATCCTTTTGAAGGTTTACAGTATCTTTTCGAGGTAGCTGGCCGGCCCAGATATCGCCGAACTGTTAACTACTTGCGGTTAAGGAAACATTTCAAAACCCAGAACACAAGAGTTTTTTTGTCAGAGTCTCCATTGCAATCATGTGTTGTAAAGACGGTGTACATATTTCCTGGAGACAATAATGTCAGTGCAGGTATTTTTTCCCCCGTGTGTGTTAAAAGTCACATTGCCATTAATACTGAAGCCGGGCAGGGGATCGTATTGGGGCTAGATTAGACAGGTATTTGTGGGTGTTGTGTGTCTTACATACCTTGTAATGAAACGCTCATGCTTTGACATTTCATTCCTTTAGGTGGGAAGGTATGTCAGGATGTTGTCTCTGCGTTCCCTTTTAATGCCCGTCCTGCTGCATATTCTGAGAAACATTCTTCGGGTTGGCTGCTGCAAAGTTACTGCTGCCTTTGGGATTTCAGTTTAAATTGGAATCTTTGAACACGGGGAAAAAAAACTCCCCTTTCCGATGGGCTGGTCGGAAACATCCCCTTTAGGTCCTATGGCAGAATCTGTAATATCGTTTGAGAGATTTGGAAAGCAGCCAATCGGTGTAGGTGGAAGCTTTAATGTTCTCCTATTGGGGCCTGTGGTTGATGAATCCAGTCAGAAACTTTCAGGGAAGAAGCCGGATCTTCTAGAGAAGTGCCAACTTTTGTTCAGTTCTGTGAGGCAGCCAGTGAGCAAAGACCCTGAGGTCTCCATCTCTCCTTTTCCCACTCTCTCTGTGCTGGACGATTTTAAGAAGCATTCTAGCCAAATGTGTGAAGGCTTTCCTGTGATAAAGGAGCGCAGGCAGCCAACAGAACTGAGAAAGAGATCTTGAGTGTGAAAGTATAAGTTTTCCCAAAGATCAGTAACCATCCAATTGTATATGTCAGGGGCTGGGAAGAACTGAGGAATTAAGGTTTAAAGTGGGGGCATTTGTAAAAAAGCTGCCAGAGTCTTGTTGAGGAATCAGACATGGGAACTATTAATCTTCAGGACCAGACCTGTGTTGTTCTCACAGGGAGGTGAAAGCTCCATCTGGTGGTGGAAAGGCAGAAGTGTACCGACCTGAGCATCCCGTGTATGGCACCATCTGGTGGCCAGCGACAAGAACTGCACCGATCTGAACTCCCCAATTATAGCTCCACCTGGTGACTAAAGAGTGGCGTCGCACTGGCCAGGAATTCTTAGGTGAAACACAATCTCGTGGTCGAAGGTCAAAATTGCGCCAACCTGAACCTGTCAAGTAAATCTATTTCCCAGTGGCTGCAACCACTGTTGTGAAGACTCACCTCAGTAGTAGCCCTTTAATCCTTATATTTTTTATTCCTCGCCGACCCTTACCTTGTGTCTATCCTGTGCGTGTCTCGGTGGAGGGTGGGTCTGGGCCTTGGGGGTAGGTAGTCTGGGAATCGATTATCATGTTATTTCCTTATATATACATATTTTCTCCTTTTTATTAATAAACAGTTTGTTAATGTTTTACTTACAAATCTGGGGTATGTAACTCATTGGACCAGTCAAGGGTTAAAGATCTTCGAAAAATGCAAATTATTGGTTAATTCACTTATGTTGGGACTCTGAGGCCTGTGGGGCCGATATTGATATGCAGTTGCCCAGGGTGTCGTAACAACTGACAGTTGCTGTGTTGCAGTATTCTGGTCACTGACAGCCCTGTGTTTCCGTAATCTGATCACTGCCAGATCCTGTGCTGGAGTAATCTGGTAATTGGCAATGCTTGTGTTGCAGTCATCTAGTCAGAGAGAGTTCCTGTGCTGCAATAATCTGGTCACTGACAGTTTCTGTGTTGCAGTAATCTGGTCACTGACAGTTCCTGCGTAGCAGTAATCTGGTCACTGACAGTTCCTTGTTGCAGTAATCTGGTCACTGACAGTTCCTGCGTAGCAGTAATCTGGTCACTGACAGTTCCTGTGTTGCAATAATCTGGTCACTAATGTTGTATTCTCTATTCTGCTTTACCTGGATGTCTCGGATGCATAGTATTGAATAAAGAACGCAAAGCTTTGTTAACAAACAAAACCATACATTTATTACACTACTAACTAAGTATCATTCATATTCCTAAAGTCGAAGGTTATTGTATAAAACTATGCTATCTTTAATTTACAGAACTCTCAAGTATACAACTGCTCTCTATGCCTGATCCTCTTCCAGTTCTCCCTGAATTCGTAACTCCTAATCATCTAATCATTTTCTAATCCCAGAATCCCCAAAGTCACATGATATATATAACTGTTCTGTGGTTCCCTCTACTGGTAAGAAGCTTTATTATTAACTTGTTACCTCTTTACACCCCAGTCAATATACATGTCATTACATCCCCCTTTCTTTCAAAGATGTTTGGAGATTTCTACAAACACAGCGAGAGTAAGAAGCATTTTATGTTCTTTACATGTAATTGAGTACTGAATTGTACAGTAGTTAACAATTTTAAAAAACGTTTTACAATCCACAAATTGAGTCTGCACTGAGTCTTCACTCTGGTAGTGTTGAAGTACCAACAAGTCGTCAGCTCAAATCGATCAGGTGTTCGACAGGTTGAACCACTTTTGTTGTCTGACCTGGATTATTTTGCTGTGTTTGTGGTGTCGATTATGTGTGTCCTTTGCCTTAAAAAACGGTTAGCTTTTGGTCTTTGAGAAAATACGACCTCATTAAATTTGTTGGTATGATTTATTTTTTGTCTAAACAATTCCCTGTTCTTCCTGCCATTGGTGCCATTATGCTGTCTACACACACATTTGTCCTTTTTACCTCGATCTGTAGCTGTGTTTCACACATTGTCCTGCAGTCCCTTGCTCGGTTGCTATCTGGATTTATTTCCATCCTGTATGGTCTGTCAAATGTGACTGTGAGTTTCAACACTTTCTTGCTATTGAATTGGACTGTGCTGTTCAGTTGTCCTTCGGTTTTACTATTGTATATAGTCTGTAGTTCCGTAGTTTCTCTTTTTGTGCTCAAGAACTGTTCCTTCTGGATTGTTTCATTTCCAAACTTTTTAGTGTCACCAGTGTCCTTTGTAGTATCTGATGTTTTGCTGTACTTTATGATCTCAGGTTCCTGTGGATGATCTGACACATCATTGAACTTTGTGGCATCAGTCCCTCATGGATGATCTGATTTATCTTTGATCTCTTGATGCTCCTCTTCTGGAGTCAACTTCTCCAAGATGTAATTTTCTTGTAGGCTGTTCACGATTGATGTGCTCTCAATTGATCCATTCATTGTTGTACTGTAATTGTCATGTTCTTTTGTACAGTCCAGCTGAGATTTGTCAGTCTCGCTTTTGTCCTGCTCAGCTTTTATGCTACTTCTGATCACTTTGTCATTATTCGCAAATACAGTGAATAGACCTTCATAGTCTTCTTTTTGTTGATCAAATAAAGTATATAGACCTTTATAGTCTTCTTCTTTCATTGCTCTCTCTCTGGAGTCTTTCAGTGCTTCCATTATGGAGTCTTCCAGTGCTCTTCTTGTGGAGTCTTTTTCTTCAGGTTGTTCATTTGTCAGGTTACTGCTCTCCGATGTAGCAACGGTATGCAATTCCATCAATGTATTGGATTCATCTACCATTAGTAGAGTGCTATTTAGATCTTCAATCTTGTTACTATCAGAATAATCATCAAAACTTAATATTTCTGCCATATCTGAGTAATATTCTTCAATGTAGGATTTATTTTCTTTAGTTTTAGATTTGTTAGCATTGTCTTCTTGTTGCATGCTGCAAACATTTTGTTCCATGGTGCTGCAAAAGTCTTCTTCAGCTGTTTGTTCAAATTCAGGCAACATTCTGCCTCGGGTTAAAAAACTTCCGTTCTGTGCCTTTAAAACTTGCTTGTTTGATTTCCAGGCAGTTTTTTTTAAAAGTGGGCAAGTCCACAAGTTCTGACATCATCACGTCCATCACATCATGCGCAAACTTGCATTGCGCATGCGCAAATCGATCCCCGTCCAGAACGCGGTCTTTTTTCAAGTGCGCACGCGCAATCTCCTGCACATGCGCGGAACGGTATTCTTCCGGATCGTGTCGTTTTTCAATGTGCTCATGTGCGAACTGGTCCCGCACATGCGCAGAGCATTCAAATTCTGAATCGTGCGTTTTTTCCTTGAACGATGCATGTCGGAAATGTCCGACTTCTGAAGTGAGCATTTTTTTCGGGTGCGCTTGCGCAGAGCGGTCTTTTTCAGCGCGATGAAGTTGTAACTGCGCCATCGCTTTCATGGAGGCAAAATTGTTTTTACTTTGATTCAAAGTTTCGGCACTTCTATTTTTAGATTCTTTAGTCGCACGGGACATTTTAATTGAATCTTTCAGCCTTATTGTTTGTTGTTTTTGCAGTCTTTTATTGGGCTTTTCATTTCTTTTAAGCTCACAATAATGATCAAATATTTTTAAGGACCACTTCAAAGTTATTTTTTCCAGCTTCATTCTCAAAGTAGAATGAGTTATACACTTCTAGAGCCTGTTGTCATGCCAGTAGTAGCAATACAGCAGTTTTTCCACTTAGCACTGGCAGTTTGGAGGTTGGAGGTTGAGAGATACAGTTCAAACTCTTGTTTGAATATTTTCCAATTCACATCTACATTACCTGATATGCTGAATGCCTTTGGAAACTGCAGACCTTCCATGACTCTTTGGTCAAGTATTTCTGGGGCAGCACGGTAGCACAAGTGGATAGCATTGTGGCTTCACAGCGCCAGGGTCCCAGGTTCGATTCCCTGCTGGGTCACTGTCTGTGCGGAGTCTGCACATTCTCCCCGTGTCTGCGTGGGTTTCCTCCGGGTGCTCCGGTTTCCTCCCACAGTCCAAAGATGTGCAGGTTAGGTGGATTGGCCATGATAAATTGCCCTTCGTGACCAAAAAGGTTAGGAGGGGTTACGGGGATAGGGTGAGGGCTTAAGTGGGTCAGTGCAGACTCGATGGGCCGAATGGCCTCCTTCTGCACTGTATGTTCTTTCTGTGATGTTTGTGGTTGTTGCTGGAGCCTTATTGTTGCTACTGGAGTCTGGTTGAGATTTTTCTTTGCATGTTTTTTTTTTCGAATGGAGACTTTCTTTCTCTCTAAACCTGACTAAACTACTCTAAGATCAGTCCTGTTACCATGTGGTAACATGGTATATTAAAATTTAAAGCTGTCTTCTGGTGGCGGCTATGAGGGAGTAAGTCGCGCATTTGGTGGCTCCCGCTCTGGCGGACTTTTGGTCCTTTCCCCCTGACTTTTTTGCGTTTTTGAGCGCTGGCTTTGATGGCGAAGTCAATTTGGCACTGGTTCCACACATTGGTGTATGGACGAAGAACCCCGAGGGATCGAAAAGGGAGAAATAAGAAGACAAGCAAGGGCTGGGTGGACACTGTGGCAGAAGGCAATATGGCTGATGTTCGGACCCCTGCTGTGACAGCCCAACCATCAATGGAGGAGTTGATGAAGGTCATTCAAGAGGGCTTTGGTAGGCAGAAATGGGACTGTCTTGATCCGATAAATGAGTCGATCAATCGGCTGGAGCGCAGGCTGGATGGCCAGGATCGGACGATTCAGAGGCTGGAGAAAGCGCAGGCGGACCAGGAGGAGCACCAAACGGTGGTTCAGCTGGAGGTGGGGATGCTGAAGGATCAACAAAAAAGGCTGCTGGAGAAGGTAGAAGACCTGGAGAATAGAGCTCGCCGGCAGAACTTAAGAACTGTCGGTCTCCCGGAGGGGGCTGATGCTGGCGCGTTTGTGGCGTGTATGTTTCAGAAGCTTCTGGGGGAGGGGCTTTTCCCCGACCGTTTGAGGTAGACAGGGCGTACAGAGCGCTGGTGAGGAAGCTGCGGCCGGAGGACCCTCCAAGGGCGATAGTGGTCTGGTTCCACAGGTTTTTGGACAAGAAGTGTGTTCTCCAATGGACCAAGCGCACGAGGAGCTGCAAATGGGACAACAGCATGTGGGGGACTTCTTGGTGCCGGAGGCGAGGGACACCAGGCTAGCTGGCTGAGCTAGTCTACGGAAGCAAAGTGGGGGTTGTGTATATGATTAATCTATGGCAGGGGTTAGGGTTGTTGCTGGGGGTGGGTGGCGAGGGGGGAGTTACTCTGCTGTTGAGGGAGGGACTTAGGTTTTGGGACAGAGAGGAGGTTGGTGGTGGGGGCTGCCAGGAGGAGGGCCGATGGAGGCGCAGCGCATGGGCTGGTGGTGGGCCCAGGAAAGGGGATGGCTGATCGGCGGAGGGGGTGGGGGCACGGTGCCCCCCAATAGGCTTATCACCTGGAATGTTAGAGGGTTGAATGGGCCGGTCGAGATGGCATGTGTGTTAACGCATCTGAGGGCTCTGAAGGCAGACGCGGCAATGTTGCAGGAGACACACCTGCAAGTGGCGGATCAAGTTAGGCTAAGGAAGGGTTGGGTCAGTCAGGTCTTTCATTCGGGGCTGGACACCAAGACTAGAGGGGTTGCGATTTTGATCAACAAGCGGGTGCAATTTCAGGTGGGCAGCATAGTCTCGGACGGGGGGTCCATTATGTCATGGTTAGCGGTAAGCTGGAGGGGAGGAATGTGGTCTTGGTTAATGTGTATGCGCCAAATTGGGATGACGTGGAATTTATAAAGAGGCTGCTGGGGAAGATACCTGACCTGGACTCGCACAAGCTGCTTATGGGAGGGGATTTTAATACCGTCATCGACCCCGGCCTGGACTGGTCGTGTTCAAAAACGGGGAGGGTGCCAGCAATGGCAAAGGAACTGATAGGGTTCATTGAGCAGATGGGGGGGGGGGGGGTCGACCCATGGAGGTTTAGGCAGCCAATGGGGAAGGAGTTTTCTTTCTATCCGCATGTTCACAAGCTTTATCCCCGGATAGACTTTTTCATTTTGAGCAGGGATTTACTAGCAGGGGTGGTGGATACGGGGTATTTGGCCATCGCTATTTCGGATCATGCCCCACACTGGGTGGAACTGCAGGTTAGTGAGGAGAACTTCCAGCGCCCGCAATGGAGGTTGGATGTGGGGTTGTTGGCGGATGAGGCAGTGTGCAAGAGGCTGAGGGAGTGCATGCAGAATTACTTGCAGGCTAATGACACGGGGGAAGTCTCAGCAGCGGTGGTCTGGGAGGCGCTGAAGGCAGTGATGAGAGGGGAGCAGATTTTGATCTGGGCTCATAGGGACAGGAATGATAGGGCAGAAACGGACCGACTGGTTAAGGAGATCTTACAGATAGACAGGAGGTATGCGGTGACCCCAGGGGTGGAGTTCTTAAAGGAACGTCGGAAGCTGCAGGCTGAGTTCAGGTAAGGCAGTGGAGCAGCTTAGAAAGGCGAGGGGGGCGTTTTCTGAACATGGGGAGAAGGTCAGCAGAATGCTTGCACAGCAGCTTAGGAAGCGATGGCAGCCAGGGAAATAGAGAGGGTGGTTGCTGGGGATGGGAACTTGGTAGGGGAGTCGGCAGGGCTAAACAGGGCGTTCAGGGACTTTTACAGTAGGCTGTACCGCTCGGAATCCCCCACGGGGCTGGAGGGGATGAGACGCTTTTTGGACGGACTGACCTTCCCAAGGGTGGGTAGGGAGCTGGTAGATGGGCTGGGGGCCCCGATTAGAGCCGAATAAATAGTTGAGTGCTTGAAGGCAATGCAGTCGGGTAAAGCCCCGGGGCCGGATGGATACCCGGTGGAGTTCTCTAGAAAGTTCTCGGGGATTTTAGGGCCGTTGCTTTATTTGTTTTGTTGTTTGTTTGTTTTCAGTGAGGCAAGGGACAGAGGGGTGCTGCCCCCGATGATGTCACAGGCCACTATTTGATATTGAAGCGGGACAAGAACCCGGAGCTATGGGGGCCATAAAGGCCGATTTCCATGCTTAATGTGGACGCCAAGTTGCTGGCCAGGATTTTGGCCTCCAGGATTGAAGATTGTGTGCCGGATGTGATTATGGAGGATCAAACCGGGTTTGTCAAGGGCAGGCAGTTGGTGGCCAATATGAGAAGACTGCTCCCGGATGCCCCCGGAGAGTAGGGAGGTTGAGGTCGTTGTGGCAATGGATGCGGAAAAGGCATTCGACCGGGTGGAGTGGGACTATCTATGGGAGGTGCTGGGCCGATTTGGGTTCGGTCGGGGCTTTATCGACTGGGTCAGGCTGTTGTACCAGTCCCCGGAGGCTAGTGCAAGGACGAATAGGATGACCTCGGACTATTTTAGATTGTACCGGGGGACAAGACAGGGGTGCCCGGTCTACCCACTGTTGTTTGTGTTAGCTATAGAGCCGCTGGCAATTGTTCTGAGAGCTTCTGGAGGCTGGAAGCTGTCGTTAGCTGGGAGAGTGCAGATGGTCAAAATGACGATCCTACCGAGATTTCTGTTCATATTTCAGTGTCTCCCAATTTTCATCCTGCGGTCCTTTTTAGGAGGGTTAATAAAATCACCCTGGGCTTTGCATGGGCGGGTAAGTCCCCACGAGTGAAGAAGGTGATGCTCGAGCGGAATCGGGGGAGGGTGGGGCTTGCGCTGCCAAATGTTAGTAATTATTACTGGGCAGCTAACATAGCCATGATAAGGAAGTGGGTGGTGGGGGCGGAGTCGGCTTGGGAGCGAATGGAGGCAGCTTCGTGTAGGGCACCAGTCTGGGGGCGTTGATAACGGCACCTCTGCCGTTCCTGCCGGCAAAGTACTCTACCAGCCCCATCGTGGTGGCGGCCCTGAGAATCTGGGGTCAGTGGAGGAGGTACACTGGCACAGTGGGAGCATCGGTCTGGTCCCCAATATGTGACAATCACCGGTTTGCCCCGGGGAGCTTGGATGGGGGGTTCCGAGTATGGCGAAGGACGGGAATTGAGAAGATGGGGGACTTGTTTTTAGAGGGGAGCTTCCCTAGCTTGAGGGCACTGGAGAAGTTTGGGTTGGCAAGGGGGAACGAATTTAGATATTTACAGGTGCGGGACTTTCTGCGCAGGCAGGTATCATCCTTCCCACTCCTGCCACTAAGGGGGATCCAGGATAGGGTAGTGTCTAGGGGATGGGTGGGAGAGGGGAGCGTCTCGGACATCTACAAAGAAATCATGGGGGCGGAGGAGACGCAGACCGAGGAGCTGAAGCGTAAGTGGGAGGAGGAGCTTGGTGGTGAGATGGAGGATGTCTTATGGGCGGACGTGTTGGGGAGAATCAACGCGACCGCAACATGCGCCAGGCTCAACTTGATCCAATTCAAGGTGGTCCACCGGACCCATATGACAGTGGCCCGGATGAGTAGATTCTTTGGGGTGGAGGACAGGTGTGTAAAATGTGCGGGAGGATCAGCGAACCATGTCCACATGTTCTGGGCGTGTCCAAAACTTAGGGGATATTGGCAGGGGTTTGCGGATGTCATGTCCAGAGTATTGAAAACAAGGGTGGCAATGAGTCCAGAAGTGGGGATTTTCGGGGTATCGGAAGACCCGGGAATCCAGGAGGAGAAAGAGGCAGATGTTCTGGCCTTTGTTTCCCTGGTAGCCCGGAGACGGATACTGCTAGCTTGGAGAGACTCAACGCCCCCGAAGTCGGAGACCTGGCTAACTGACATGAGTCAGTGTTGAGTGCTTTCTCGGACTAGAGAAGATTAAGTTTGCCTTGAGAGGGTCACTGTTAGGGTTCGCTCGAAGGTGGGAACCATTCATCGACTTCTTCGCGGAGAATTAATCGTCAGCAGGAGGGGGGGGGGGGGCGGTGGGAGGGGGAGTTAGGGTAGCATAGAATAGGGGGTCAATTAGGTGGGTCTTGGCGGGTTCGGAGTCGGTGATTGCACTATGTTTATTGTACTTTGTACATTATTTTTATACTGTTACTGTTTGTAATGCCCAAAATACCTCATTAATATTGTGTATTAAAATTTTTTTTTTTAAAGCTGTCCACTCCTTGTACCATGTTGTATTCTCTATTCTGCTTTAGCTGGATGGGTTGGATGTGTAGTGTTGAATAAAGAACACAAAGCTTTGTTAACGAACAAAACTATGAATTTATTACACGACTAAGATTTGTTCACATTCCTAAAGTAGAAGGTTATTGTATAACACTATGCTAGCTCTAATTTACAGAACTCTAAAGTACACAACTGCTCACTATGCCTGACACTCTTCCAGCTCTCTCCTGATTCTTAACTCTGAATCATCTAATCATCTTCTAATCCCAGAATCTCCACAGTCACATGATATATAGGATACATATGACTATTCTCCAGTGGTAAGACGCATTATCATTAACTTGTTAACTCTTTACATCATGGTCAATATATATATCATTACAACTAACAGCTCCTGTGTTGCAAGTAATCTGGTCACTGACAGTTCCTGTGTTGCAGTAATATGGTCACTGACAGTTCCTGTGTTGCAGTAATCTGGTCACTCACAGTTCCTGTGTTGCAGTAATCTGGTCACTGACAGTTCCTATGTTGCAGTAATCTGGTCACTGACAGTTCCTGTGTTGCAGTAATATGGTCACTGACAGTTCCTGTGTTGCAGTAATCTGGTCACTCACAGTTCCCGTGTTGCAGTAATCTGGTCACTGACAGTTCCTGTGTTGCAGTAATCTGGTCACTGACAGTTCCTGTGTTGCAGTAATCTGGCCACTGAGAGGTTCTGTGTGGCAGTAATTTGGTCACCGACAGCTCTTGTGTTTCAATAATCTGGTCACCGACAGTTCCCATGCTGAAGTAATCTGGTCATTGAGTTCCTGTGTTGAAGTAATCTGGACACTGACAGATCCTGTATTGCAGTAATCTGGTCAGTGACAGTTTCTGTGTCTCAGTAATCTGGTCACTCATAGTTCCCTTGTTGCAGTAATCTGGTCACTGACAGTTCCTTTGTTGCAGTAATCTGGCCACTGACAGGTTCTGTGTTGCAGTAATCTGGTCACTGACCATTGCTGTGTTGCAGTAATCTGCTCATTCACAGTTCCCATGTTGCAGCAATCTGGTCACTGACAGTTCCTGTGTTGCAGTAATCTGGGGCGAAATTCTCCCCCAACGGCGCGATGTCCGCCAACTGGCGCCCAAATCGGCGCCAATCAGACGGGCATCGTGCCGCCCCAAAGGTGCGGAATGCTCCGCATCTTTGGGGGCCGAGCCCCAACATTGAGGGGCTAGGCCAACACCGGAGGAATTTCCGCCCCGCCAGCTGGCGGAAATGGCGTTTGTTGCCCCGCCAGCTGGCGCGGAAATGCGGCTCATGCGCGGGAGCATCAGCGGCCGCTGACAGTTTCCCGGTGCATGCGCGGGAGCGTCAGCGGCCGCTGAAAGATTCCCGCGCATGCGCAGTGGGGAGAGTCTCTTCCGCCTCCGCCATGGTGGAGGCCGTGGCGGAGGCGGAAGGGAAAGAGTGCCCCCACGGCACAGGCCCGCCCACGGATCGGTGGGCCCCGATCGCGGGCCAGGCCACCGTGGGGGCACCCCCTGGGGTCAGATCGCCCCGCCCCCCCCCCCCCCCCCCACCCAGGATCCCGGAGCCCGCCCACGCCGCCTGGTCCCGCCGGTAAATACCAGCTTTGATTTATGCCGGCAGGACAGGCAATTTTTGGGCGGGACTTCGGCCCATCCGGGCCGGAAATTGAGCGGGGGGTCCCGCCAACCGGCGCGGCCCGATTCCCGCCCCCGCCCAATCTCCGGTACCGGAGACTTCGGCGGGGGCGGGATTCACGGCGGCCAACGGCCATTCTCCAACCCGGCGGGGGGTCGTAGAATGACGGCCCTGGTCACTGACAGTTGCTGTGCTGCAGTAATCTGGTCACTGACAGGTTCTGTGTTGCAGTAATCTGGTCACTGATAACTCCTATGTTTCAGTAATCTGGTCACTGACAGTTCCTGTGCTGCAGTAATCTGGTCACTGACTGTTCCTGTGCTGCAGTAATCTGGTCACTGACTGTTCCTGTCTTGAATTAATATGGTCACTGACAATTTCTGTGTTGAAGTAATCTGGTCACTGTCGTGGTAACTGGTCTAACACTGGCTGCAACTGGATGCAGTTTAGATCAGAAAGATACTCCAGACCTTGAAGTTAGTTCAATCAGATTTATTGAACTAATAGCACAGTTAGCACAATTCTCTGTGAGTTCGACTCTCTGCTAATTTAAGTGTGGTTACTCTGTCTGACTGAACCAGACTAGCTCTTAGCCACGTGGTGGAGGTGTGAGATTGTAACAACACCCTTGACTGACTCTCTAGATGTTCATCAGTGGAAAGAGGTGGAGTGTGAGTGCCTCGTGCCTATTATAGTCAGATCCCACCCCTGAGTGTCCTGCCTGCTTATTGGTCATGTCCTGTTCTCTGTGTCCATTAGCTGCTTGTCTGTATATCATTATGTGTGTCTGCATATCATGACATTTCCCCTTTTTTTAATGTTCGGATGACATATGTGAATGTATTTACAAGAATTGGCCAATATTAACATATATACATGCAGTGAATGTGAACATATGTACATGTGAAAACAGCTGGCTAATGCAAGAACACAGAACATAGCAAACAGAACAAATGTTCATAAATCCAGTCTCTGTGGTTTGCGTCTGATCCTGTTCGACTGCCAGAGAGATGGTGGTGGGGACGACAGCGCCTTGATGGGCGGGATTGACGCCTGACTGGTGGCCTCGTGAGTTGAGGTATCAGGAGGTAGCAAAACAACAGAACGAAACGGAGAAGAATGTGGTTGCGGGCAGGCAACTTTGCGCAGTGCCCGTCTGTTTCGTCGCACAACAGAACCATCAGCCAGACGCACAACATACGAGCGGGGGGGCAGCCTGCCAAACAACGACAGCTGGAGCAGACCAGCCTCCATCAGGGATCTTGACCCGAACAGTGTCTGACGGGGATAACATGGGCAAATCAGTGGCATGAGCATCATGCCCGTAACAGCCTCCCCGAACAGGCGGCGGAATGTGGCGACTAGGGGCTTTTCACAGTAACTTCATTTGAAGCCTACTTGTGACAAGTGATTTTCATTTCATCATAGCCCTGATTTTGCCGCTCTCGGAGTTGCTGCACCTTCTGCAGCACCGGGAGGTGATCCAGGTTGGGCATGTGTATGGCTGGAAGTGTTGTTCGCAGGTCCCTGTTCATCAGGAGTTGAGCCGGCGACATACCAGTGGACAGTGGGATCGCCCTGTATGCAAGCAGCATAAGGTGAATGTCAGACGCAGAATCCACGGCCTTGCAGATGAGCTGCTTTACTATGTGCACCCCTTTCTCAACTTTTCAGTTTGACTGCGGAAAGTGTGGGCTGGAAGTGACGTGTTTGAACTGATATGACTGGGCAAACAGACCATTCATGGCTGCTAAAGCAAGGGCCACTGTCACTCATGACAGTGAGTGGGATACCATGCCTGGAGAACGTCTCCTTAGAGGCCTTGATGACGGTCCGAGATGTGAGGTCTTCACGACTTCAGGGTAATTGGAAAAGTAATCAATGACTAACATGTAATAAAAACATAAGAACTAGGAGCAGGAGTAGGCCATTTGGCCCCTCGAGCCTGCTCCACCATTCAATGAGATCATGGCTGATCTTTTGTGGACTCAGCTCCACTCTCCGGCCCGAACACCAGAACCCTTAATCCCTTTATTCTTAAAAAACTATCTATCTTTATCTTAAAAACACTTAATGAAGGAGCCTCAACTGCTTCACTGGGCAAGGAATTCCATAGATTCACAACCCTTTGGGTGAAGAAGTTCCTCCTAAACTCAGTCCTAAATCTACTTCCCCTTATTTTGAGGCTGTGCCCCCTAGTTCTGCTTTCACCCGCCAGTGGAAACAACCTGCCCGCATCTATCCTATCTATTCCCTTCATAATGTTATATGTTTCTAGAAGATCCCCCCCTCAGCCTTCTAAATTCCAACGGGTACAGTCCAAGTCTACTCAATCTCTCCTCGTAATCCAACCCCTTCAGCTCTGGGATTAACCTAGTGAACCTCATCTGCACCAGTACGTCCTTTCTCAGGTAAGTGAACACAATACTCCAGATGTGGCCTCACTAACACCTTATACAATTGCAGCATAACCTCCTTAGTCTTAAACTCCATCACTCTAGCAATGAAGGACAAAATTCCATTTGCCTTCTGAATCACCTGTTGCACCTGTAAACCAACTTTTTGTGACTCATGCACTAGCACACCCAGGTCTCTCTGCACAGCAGCATGTTTTAATATTTTATCATTTAAATAATAATCCCTTTTGCTGTTATTCCTACCAAAATGGATAACCTCATATTTGCCAACATTGTATTCCATCTGCCAGACCCTACCCCATTCACTTAACCTATCCAAATCCCTCTGCAGACTTCCAATATCCTCTGCACTTTTTGCTTTACCACTCATCTTAGTGTCGTCTGCAAACTTGAACACATTGCCTTGGTCCCCAACTCCAAATCATCTATGGACATTGTGAACAATTGTGGGTCCAACACTGATCCCTGAGGGACACCACTAGCTACTGATTGCCAACCATAGAAACACCCATTAATCCCCACTCTTTGCTTTCTATTAATTAACCAATCCTCTATCCATGCTACTACTTTACCCTTAATGCCATGCATCTTTATCTTATGCAGCAAACCTTTGTGTGGCACCTTGTCAAAGGCTTTCTGGAAATCCAGATATACCCCATCCATTGGCTCCCCGTTATCTACCGCATTGGTAATGTCCTTGTAGTAATCTGGCCACTGACAGTTCCTGTGTTGCAGTAATCTGGTCACTGACTTTTTCACTGCTGGAGTAATCTGGTCACTGACTTTTTCACTGCTGGAGTAATCTGATCACTGATAGTTCCTGTGCTGTAGTAATCTAGTCACTGACAGTTCCTGTGCTGCAGTAATCTAGTCACTGACAGTTCCCATGTTGCAGTAATCTGGTCACTGACAGTTCCTGTGTTGCAGTAATCTAGTCACTGACAGCTCCTGTGTTGCAGTAATCTGGGGCGTCATTTTCCGACCCCCCGCCGGGTCGGAGAATGGCCGTTGGCCGCCGTGAATCCCGCCCCCGCCGAAGTCTCCGCTCCCGGGGATTGGGCGGGGGCGGGAATCCGGCCGCGCCGGTTGGCGGGACCCCCCGCTGGCTTCTCCGGCCCGGTTGGGCCGAAGTCCCGCCCAGGAATTGCCTGTCCCGCCGACGTAAATCAAACCTGGTATTTACCGGCGGGACCAGGCGGCGTGGGCGGGTTCCAGGGTCCTGGGGGGGGGGGGGGCGCGGGGCGATCTGACCCTGGGGGGTGCCCCCACGGTGGCCTGGCCCGCGATCGGGGCCCACCGATTCGCGGGCGGGCCTGTGCCGTGCGGGCACTCTTTCCCTTCCGCCTCCTCCATGGCCTCCACCATGGCGGAGGCGGAAGAGACTCTCCCCACTGCGCATGCGCGGGAAACTGTCAGCGGCCGCTGACGCTCCCACGCATGCGCTGGGAAACTGACAGCGGCCGCTGACGCTCCCGTGCCTGCGCCGCATTTCCGCGCCAGCTGGCGGGGCAACAAACGCCATTTCCGCCAGCTGGCGGGGCGGAAATCCCTCCGGCGTCGGCCTAGCCCCTCAATGTTGGGGCTAGGCTGCCAAAGATGCGGAGACTTCCGCACCTTTGGGCCGGCGCGATGCCCGTCTGATTGGCGCCGGCTTTGGCGCCAGTCGGCGGGCATCCCGCCGTTGGGGGAGAATTTCGCCCCTGGTCATTGACAGCTCCTGCGTTGCAGTAATCGGGTCACTGACAGTTCCTGTGTTGCAGTAATCTGGTCATTGACAGTTCCTGTGTTGTAGCAATCTTGTCAACGACAGTTCAGGTGTTGCAGTAATCTAGTCAATGACAGCTCCTGTGTTGTAGTAATCTGGTCGCTGTCAGATTGGGACTGTCAGTGATCAGATTACTGCAACACTGGCACTGTCATTGACTAATTACTTCAACACAGTAACTGGCAGAGACCAGATTGCTGCAACACAGGAACTGTCAGTGACCAGGGGCGAAATTCTCCGTTATCGGTGCAAAGTCCGCCGATCGGCGCAAATCCGACTTGCGTCACGCCGGAAAAATGGGTCGAAGGTCTCCGGCCCGAAATGGGCTAGCAGCGACGTAACGGGATCCGCGCTTGCGCAGTGGTTCACGCCGTGCAGCGTCAGACGCGCCGCACGGCGTGACGGCCTATAAGGCCGCGCTGCTCCCCCCCACCCCACCGGAACACCCGACCAGAACACCCGACTGGATGGCTGGCCGCCGCTCAGCCCCGAGGTTCGAGTCACGGGATGTGGAGGCGCTCCTGGACGCAGTGGAGCAGAGGAGGGACGCCCTGTATCCCGGGCACGGCCGCAGAGTTGCCCCACGTCACAGCCGGCGTCTGTAGAGGGAGGTGGCAGAGGCCGTCACCGCTGTGGCCCTGACACCACGGACAGGCACCCAGTGCCACAAGAAGGTGAACGACCTCGTCAGAGTAGGCAGGGTGAGCCTCCCCATATCCCCCCTCCCCACTCCCCCATAGCCCCCCCTCCCCCATAGCCCCCCCTCCCCTATCCCCCCTCCCCCATAGCCCCCCTCCCCCATAGCCCCCCCTCCCCCATAGCCCCCCCTCCCCCATAGCCCCCCTCCCCCATAGCCCCCCCTCCCCCATAGCCCCCCCTCCCCCATAGCCCCCCCTCCCCCATAGCCCCCAGTGAATCCAGCCCTAACCTTAACCTCTGCAATGCACGCGCAACCGATGGCGTGAATTCCGCCCCCGCCGCCCGCCGAATTCTCCGAAGGGAGAAAAGTTGGCGGGGCATCAATCGCGCCGCACGCCTTGGAGAATAGCACCGGTGGGCGCGAGGCAATGGATTTCGGGGCTGCCGATATTCTCCCGTCCGGATGGGCCGAACACCTTCCAATCGGCGTCAACCAGTGTTCAAGGCTGACGCTGACCAGCGTGGACGTGGGTGACTGCCTGGGGGGGTTGGCCGCTGGAGTGGCGATGGCGTGGCTGCAGTCTGTATGTGTGGGGAAGAGGTGTGTGTAGGGTTGTGTGTGTGTGTGCGCGGCCGGGGGGGGGCTGTGGTTAGAGTGGGCTGGGCTCCGGGGGTGTGCCGGGAGGGGGGGGTGAGTGCCAGGGACGGGAGGATGACTGCCAGGGAGGGGGACGGGGGGTCCATGCCGGGGAGGGGGACGGGGGGGGGACATCTAACAGTCGGACCCATGCGGTCCATGCCACCTGGCTGGGGGAAGGAGTTGATATGGGCAATGATGACATGTCGTCACGGCAACGGAGGCACCTGTGGACGCCCCATGTGTACCGGCCCCAGCTGTCATACCAGGACCTCACGGACCAGGAATGCAGGAGGAGACTCCGAATGAGCCGGGAAACTTTGGCACCTGTCACCGCGTGGCGGTGGCGGGGGACACCCTCTCCCCGTGTCCGTCAAGGTTACGGTGGCCCTGAACCTTTATGCAACGGGGTCATTCCAGGCACCGAGTGGGGATCTGTCCGGCATATCGCAGACATCGGTGCACCGGTGCATCCGGGCAGTGACAGACGCCCTATATGCCATTGCGCACCGCTACATCCGCTTCCCTGTGGACCGGGCCAGCCAAGATGCCCGGGCCGTGGGCTTCTCTGCCGTGGCCGGGTTCCCCACGGTTCAGGGCGCGATTGATGGGATGCACGTCGCCGTGTGGCCTCCTGCGGATTACAGGGCCGTGTTCACCAATAGGAAGGGGACCTATTCGATGAACATACAGGCGGTCTGCGACCACCGCATGATGATCCTGCACGTCTGCGCCCGTTACCCGGGCAGTGTACACGACTCATACGTGTTGTCGCGGTCATACATCCCCGGCATGTACGAGGGACGCCATCCCCGGCTGAGGGGCTGGTTGCTGGGCGACAGGGGCTACCCATTGCGATCGTGGCTGATGACGCCTATATGGAGGCCACGCAATGAGGCGGAGAACCGCTACAATGATGCCCATGTAGCGACAAGGGGAGTGATAGAGAGGTGCTTTGGCGTGCTGAAGATGAGTTTCAGGTGCCTGGACCTCTCTGGGGGCGCCCTCCAGCATTGGTCAGATAGGGCCGGCCGCATCATTGTGGTGTGCTGCGTCCTGCACAATATAGCCCAGCAGAGGGGCGATGTGCCGCAGGCAGAGGACGGCGGAGTGGAGGAGCAGCAGGAAGAGGCGCAGTCCTCCCCAGATGAGGGGGGTGGGGCAATGGTCAGGGCAGACGGGCTAGACACGGGCGGGTGGCTGTCCACCGTTACCGGCTGGGCCAGTGGGCACGGGACAGGCTGATAGATGCCCGCTTCACTGACTAGATGGGCGTGGGAATCGGGTAGTATGGCCACAGACCGCACACCATGGCAACACCCGACCACCCACACCTCCCACCCACCCAGCACCCTCACCACCCTCCCCAACCCCACCCACCCCACCCGCATGCACACCACCCCCCAATTGCCGATCCACCTGCGGCACAACGGCCGGGCTCACACAGTTGCCGGTGGACGCGTGTCTATTGCAGGCCATGGAGGATGCTGACAACCCGCCCTGCGATGAGCTCATGGCTCCACATCGTTGGACTATGTCTGACCCATGGCCACAGTACCACCATCCACCCGGACCATCCCTGCATGCGGCTGTGACACTGCAGCGCACGGTCCCGTCCTTTGCCCGGGGGGATGTTGATGGCGGCCCAGGGGGAAAGGGGCAGACTCACCTGGGGCTGAGGTAAGACCACCCCTCACACACACACTTGCGCTCAACGTACATGACACCCCCGCACGCTTTCGACAGAGCACAAAGGCAGCTTCTGTAGGTGTAACATTGACTTTAATAACGAAAGGAGTTCATGCACGTGCCCTAGCCCCTAAAACTCATCTGTGCCCTGCACCCATGCCAACTTACTCAGGTCTAATTGTTTGGCCTTACGGGCCCTTTGACTACGCCTAGGTGGTTCCCCAGACGGTACAGCAGAACTGGAGGTGGACTCCTGTGATTCCTGCCCTCTGACACGGGATCCCTTTGGCGGCCGTTTCCTGGGGCGTCCTGGCCTAGATGGGCCAGGCTGTGGTCCGGGCTACTGTGATGGCGAGCTGCCAGCCTGTCCTGCCCGTTGCCCACCCGATGCACCTGGGACGGAAGGGGGGGGAGCCCGAGGTGTTGAGGTGTACTGGGACCTCCCCTACAATGGGACCTGGAACAGGCCCCAGCACCTCCTCCTCCGTCGGGGTGCCCGATGGCCCCCAGGCCTCTACATGGGTGGGGGATGCGAATGGACTGGCCATCCGACGCCCCCCGACATCTGGCGCTGCCAGTCCTGGAGGCCTGTGCTGGTATCGACAAGGATCTGCAGGTTTGCAGCCATGGAGCTCAGGGAGTTGGCAATCCCTGTCTGTGACTGTGCGACGCCGGCTAGCACATGGGCAATGGCGCCGATGCCCTCAGCGATGGCCTGCTGAGACTGGGCCATGGCGTTGAGCGCCTCTGCCATCTGCCGCTGGCACTGGCTCATGGCCTCCTGCGAGAGGGCAGCCATGTCCTGGGCCACAGATAGCGCCTGCACGGAAAGCCCAAGGCCTCGCAAACCGCTCCCCATGTCTGACACCGTCGCACCCATTGCCTCCACCGCGGATGCCACCCGTGCCGGTGTCGGCCTGGGTGGCACGCATGACCGGCACCACTGCCAGCTCCTGGATGCGGGTGGACTCCTCCACCTGCGACTGCAGCCGCCGCAAGCTGGCCGTCACCTTCTTAGCTCGTCTCAGGTTCGGTGGTTGTATCGGACCTATGGGTGGGTGTGGTAACTCCAGGAACCCGGGATCCATCTGGCGGCAGATGTTCGCTTGCGCCAGGCTGCCCTCCAACCGCCCGGCCCCTCTGCGGCTCCTACCTCCACCTGCTGTACCGGGGGCGGCTGTGTTGTGCGCACCAGTGAGTGTACCAGATGCCTCATCACTAAAGTGCCCAACCGAGGTGAGCGTCTCTGCGATGGTGGAGGGTGTTGGTGACAGCAGTGGCGTTGTGTCGTGCGCATCGTCGCACTCTGAGTCCATGTCACTTTGGGGTGGCGGTTCGTCTCCGTCCATCCAATCTGTGTCACTGTCCTGTATTTCAGTTTCCTGGGTAGGGGTGTCCTGGGTAGGGGTGTCCTGGGTTGTGGTTTTGTGGCTCAGCTGTGACGGGGGCCTGTGCTGCCCCTCTCGTCGCTGGGTGGCACATGCCTGCGTCGCCGCACCCGCACGAGACGGGGGCGTCGTCTCCCTGTTGCTCCAGGTCTCTCCGTCTCCCGTGGTGTGCGAGGGGCATCCTGCGGGCGTCGCATGCCAGAGGGTCTGGGTCTCTCCATCTCCCGTATCTCCGAGGGGCATCCTGCGGGCGTCGCATGCTGGAGGGTCGGGGTCTCTCCGTCTCCCGTGGTCTCCGAGGGGCATCGTGCGGGCGGTCTGCATCTGCGGGGATGGGTGCCTTGACGTTTGCTCCTGCGATACACAATGAAGCATGCATGGTTAGACACGCAGGCAGTGATCAGGTGATATGGGGGAGGGGGGATATGGGGGAGGGGGGATATGGGGGCGGGGGGATATGGGGGCGGGGGGATATGGGGGCGGGGGGATATGGGGGCGGGGGGATATGGGGGAGGGGGCTATGGGGGAGGGGGCTATGGGGGGAGGGGGCTATGGGGGAGGGGGCTATGGGGGAGGGGGGATATGGGGGAGGGGGGATATGGGGGATATGGGGGGAGGGGGAATATGGGGGAGGGGGGATATGGGGAGGGGGATATGGGGACGGGCTGATATGAGGACTGGAGGAGGCTCACTTGCTGGTGATATGGGGGAGGGGGAATATGGGGGAGGGGGATATGGGGGAGGGGTATATGGGGAGGGAGGATAATGGGGGAGGGGAGATATGGGGAGGGCGGATATGGGGGAGGGGGATATGGATATTGGGCAGGGGGGGCGGCTCACCCTGGCTGCTCTGACGAGGGATATGGGGAGGGGGGACTATGGGGAGGGTGGATATGGGGAGGGGGAATACGGGGGAGGGGGATATGGGGGAGGGGGAGATATTGGGGAGGGGGATATGGGAGGGGGGATATGGGGAGGGGGGTTAATGCGGGAGGGGAGATATGGGTGATATGGGGGAGGGGGGATATGGATATCGGGCAGGGGGGGGGCGGCTCACCCTGGCTGCTCTGACGAGGTCGTTCACCTTCTTGTGGCACTGGGTGCCTGTCCGTGGTGTCTGGGCCACAGCGTTGACGGCCTCTGCCACCTCCCTCCACAGACGCCGGCTGAGGCGTGGGGCGACTCTGCGGCCGTGCCCGGGATACAGGGCCTCCCTCCTCTGCTCCACTGCATCCAGGAGCGCCTCAATGTCGCGGGACTGGAACCTCGGGGCTGAGCGGCGGGCGGCCATCCGGTCGGGTCTTCTGGTCGTGTGAGTGGAGCAGCGCGTCTTATGAGCCGTCGTGAACCACGTGAGCCAGCACGGATAGCGTCACGTCGCTGCTAGCCCATTCCGGGCCGGAGACTTAGCGACGTATGGGGTGGCAGGTGATGCAGGTGGGATTTGCGCCATTTTTAGCGCCGGTCGGCGGACATCGCGCCGATAACGGAGAATTCCGCCCCTGGTCTCTGACAGTTCCTGTGTTGCAGTAATCTGGTCACTGACAATTGCCATTTTGTCAGTAATCTGATCACTGACAGTCCCAGTGTTAGAATAATCTGGTCACTGACAGTTCCGGTGTTGCAGTAATCTGGGGCGAAATTCTCCCTAACGGCGCGATGTCCGCCGACTGGCGCCACAAACGGCGCCAATCAGACGGGCATCGCGCCGGACCAAAGGTGCGGAATGCACCGCATCTTTGGGGGGCCGAGCCCCAACATTGAGGCGCCGGAGGGATATCCGCCACGCCAGCTGGCGGAAATGGCGTTTGTTGCCCCGCCAGCTGGCGCGGAAATGCGGCGCATGCGCGGGAGCGTCAGCAGCCGCCGACAGTTTCCCGCGCATGCGCAGTGGGGAGAGTCTCTTCCGCCTCCGCCATGGGCGGGACTTCGGCCCATCCGGGCCGGAGAATTGTGCGGGGGGTCCCGCCAACCGGCGCGGCCCGATTCCCGCCCCCGCCCAATCTCCGGTACCGGAGACTTCGGCGGGGGCGGGGGCGGAATCACTGCGGCCAACGGCCATTCTCGACCCGGCGGGGGGTCGGAGAATGACGCCCCATGTCACTAACCATTCCTGCATTGTAGTAATCTGGGGCGAGATTCTCCGACCCGGCTGGCGTGAATCCCGCCCCCGCTAGTTGCTGAAGTCTCCGGCACCGGATATTCGGCGGGGGCGGGAATCACGCCGCGCCGGTTGGCGGGCCCCCCCGCGCGATTCTCAGGCCCGGATGGGCCGAAGTCCCGCCGCTAAAATGCCAGTCCCGCCGGCGTGGATGAAACCACCTTT